>NW_024727382.1:0-52852 GCF_018991925.1 Homarus americanus
GCCACAACACAAGATGGTAAATTGGGAGTCTAATATAATTTCCTTTATCTTATATACAAAAAAAAAAATCCTGAATATAGAATGATGAAAAACGGAGGTCTAATTTCATTCGCTTCATCAAAGATAACACCGATAAAACCGATATACAGGATGATAAGTGAAAATAGTATACGATTTACTTATTTTAGTTATCAACGCCACGAAAACCCGGAGTAAAGGTGACCAATATACAACATAACACAGCCTTAACCAACAACACGAGAGGGAGGGGGGAGGGAGGGGAAGGGAAGGGAAGGGAAGGGGGAGGGAAGGGAAAGGGAGGGGAGGGGGTTAGACGATGAAGTGTAACAAGAGATACTCCACGATAATACTGCAGTAAGAGACAGTAAATGGATAATAAAACACGACATAACAGCGATCATAAAAAAAAACACAGTTGAAGAGAATGTGAAGGACTAGAGTATGTGAGGATGAAAGAGATATAGGACGTGATAGGAAGCAGACAGATAGACAGACAGACAGACAGACAGACAGAACTAAAACACACACACACACACACACACACACCACAGGGTCATAAACAAACTAGTCCACTATTCATGGCACCGGGCCAAGTATGTGCCAGTATTGACCTAATTTCTAGAGCGTGACTTATCAGTACCTCACCCCATTAATATTATAGACCAGTAGTATAGCCTATGAATTATACGTAAATAATAAAAAATAAATAAAAACTGAAGAAAAAAATAATTATAAAAAGTATGTACAGTTCACAAAATGTATCTATCATCATCATCATCATCATCATCATCATCATCATCATCATTAATAATTCATTCTTGGAAGTGTTTTCATTCACTGTATAACTATGTATTAGTGTTATGGCTATCCTAAATAGTGTTTATATCAGTTACCTAACCTAACCTAACCTAATCTAACCTTAGACACCACAACAAAACACAGGTAAATTAAAGATTCACTCATGGCCACAGGTAATTAACGTGTTATAACAGCTCAGCGTTAAACTCAACATTAACCTATATTAATACTAGTCTAATCACCAGGTAATAGCGCTATTAAGGTAATCCCGCACTAGGGGGGGTAATGAACTAGCTTAGTGGTGCAGGGTTATGGTGTGGTTTATCAGGTGGTGTAATGGTGCAGGGTTATGGTGTGTTTTATCAGGTGGTGTAATGGTGCAGGGTTATGGTGTGTTTTATCAGGTGGTGGTGCAGGGTTATGGTGTGGTTTATCAGGTGGTGTAATGGTGCAGGGTTATGGTGTGTTTTATCAGGTGGTGTAATGGTGCAGGGTTATGGTGTGTTTTATCAGGTGGTGTAATGGTGCAGGGTTATGGTGTGGTTTATCAGGTGGTGCAATGGTGCAGGGTTATGGTGTAGTTTATCAGGTGGTGTAGCGGTGTTATGGTGCAGGGTTATGGTGTGTTTTATCAGGTGGTGCAATGGTGCAGGGTTATGGTGTAGTTTATCAGGTGGTGTAGCGGTGTTATGGTGCAGGGTTATGGTGTGTTTTATCAGGTGGTGTAGTGGTGTAATGGCACTGGAATATTGTGACATACTGGTAGGGAGGTGCGGGGTACAGTAAGGCTGGCATAATGTAAACACTGTAGCATAGTGTTTGAGTGATGCTTTGAGTTACTAATGCTGTGTTATACTGAGTTCGTTATTAAATTGTACATTAAAATTAGCATTTGTTACAGTATAGTACAGAAGATGTTAGTTACAAGAAAGTACATAATTATTGTTGTAGGGGATCACTGGGTTTCTCCTCTGCGTTTCCCACCAAAACTGAACTAACTTCATTTACTGGTTTTCATATAATATTCTTTCGATCCTTCATTCTTCATTCATCCATTCTTAATAATATATCCAGATGAATCTTTCTAAACACAATTTGACCTTCATTATTCTGTGTTGCTTGTTCGCATCTTTTATGTGCCATGTTTGTGGTCGTATTATTTACCAAATGTGCTCCTGGTAGAGATTCAGTACTCCACTTGGGGAAGGTTTAACATAACCCAACCTAACCCAACCTAACCTAACCCAACCTAACCTAACCCAACCCAACCTAACCTCAAACCATTCCACCATTTCATTTTTTTTTACGATTCCCAGGGGTATTCGGGTACTATATCTCCACAAATACCCTCGATACATTGAAATCCCCAAGTACTCATAGGGTTTCATAGCCAATATATCGAGGGGGGGGGAGAGGTTAGGAAAAATAATGATAAAAGATGCAGTAAAAAGATGTGTAGTAGTTTTAAAAGGGTTTTAAACCTAATGTGTACAGCTCAACTACATATAATATTTATACAGGGGGGGGGGTTTCTGGATTTGTTATTGTAGCATCCCAGTAATTGACACACTTTTGACAATACTCTTATGAATGTTCTTTTAATTTTTTTTGTTATTACTGTTGTTATTTTTGTTATTGTTGTGTTCATTTGTTGTTGCTGTTTTTTTTTAATATTGTCATTATTATTATTTTGTTGATACCAGTGAGATTTTCACCCTAAGAGAACAACGTCTAATGTCTTACAATAACACACACACACACACACACACACACACACACACACACACACACACACACACCGATGAGTTCACCCCCCCCGCCTCCTTTCTCTTCCACTTCCCCCCTCTCTCTCTCTCACCACTTCCTCTCTCTATCTTTTCATCTTCCTCTGTCCCATCTCTCGCCCTCTCTCCTTTCCCTTTCTACTCTTAAGTGTTTGATCCCCTCCCGTGTCTCTCATCTGGCCAGTGTATTCCTCAGCTCACCATTCTTAGCCATATTGGTATTCCTTTCTTATCTCCGTGGTGGTGGTGGTGGTGGACTGATTAAAGCATCACACCTGAGCAAACTACATCACCTGCACGTCATCAGCAGGTGTTCCGGTAGAGTAGATTTCACTCACCTCCCGCCGTATTGATGAGAAACCCTGGACACTAGATCCGTTCATTTATAACTGGTTTGAGGAGCTGTTTTTAGTTTGTTGGGTTAAGTTGTCAAACCTCAAATGGTCTTTTCTCCATTTATTAATAAAAAATATATATTATGCACAGTCAATAAGGATCACCGTAATTATACTGTGAACTGTGAGTGTAGGTTAAGGACGGAGCTTAACTTAAGATAAGCTTTTAGGTCAGACGTCCTTACCTCGTGAGGGTTGAGTATTAACTGAGAGAGCCGGTTACTAATTAGCTGAGCTCAGGTCTAAGAGACACACGACTTGACAGTGGAATCTTGTGATCACATGTGTGGCACTTCATCCCCACAGTTCATGGAAAATTACTGTGGGTGATGGAACTATCGAACAACAATGTAATGACCCATATTTACATAAGGACTAATTGTCTATAAGGCAGGGGCTATTACACATTCATATGTAACCATAATCATCATCATCATCATCATCATCATCATCATCATTTTAATGGTGATGGTGACACATTCCTTATATCATTATTTTTGTCTATCCAGCAACTCCAATTACTAACCATTCCCTCCCCTTCACGGTCGTTCACATTACCATCATCAGTGTGCATATAACTTAGTTGCCTACGACCACACACACAGAGCTTTATACCCTGGGATCTGTGTGGCTGTTGGTGGTGAGAAGAGAGGTACCAGTTTGTGAACACCTTAACCATGAGTGTGGAAACCTAACGAGAATGTAGAGAATTGGCTTTAATTGGTTGTATTATAAGGTAACAATTGGTTGAGAAAGTGTTTATTTTTATATATATTTTTATTTATTTTTATTTTATTTTTATTTTATTTTTATTTGTTTTTATTTATTTGTATTTATTTTCTTTCTTTTTTTCATTTTATTTATATTTATTTTTATTTATTTATTTTTTACCTCAGACAACTTCACCCAACAAAAAATCCTGTTTCTTCCTAACAGTGAAAACTTTTATAACTTACTAAAAGTTACTTAATGTAATTTTTTTTTATATAACAAGTTTACAGTTACAAATTCCCTTATAAAGAATTCCGCCAGTAACTCACTTGGACATGTTTACCAGACGCCATGTAAACAACTTGAAAGAGGAGGAAAGGTTTTAGTTGATAATAATAATATGTCTTGTGTTTAGTGTACGTGATGGACATAAACATAACATAACATAACATAACATAAACATGCGATTGTTTGAGGGAAATAAAAACATGTTGTGTTGCGTTATGTTATGTGTTGGCTGTCATGAGTACAACCGAATCTCATGTCAACTATTTTAAACAGTATCGTTGGTCAAGGTACAGTAAGTTAGACCATTTCACCATAAAACTTGTTCATTAAATGTGTGAGATGACTTAATGTGTTCCTCCGTCCACGGCCTTCAGGTCTGGTCTTGTTCTTACTCGTCTATGATCCTGTGATGATGTGATTAAATTGATGGTCTATGGGTTTTCCTGTGTCATCGTTTTTCTTGTGGTTACCCTAACACACACACACACACACACACACACACACACACACCATAACATGTAAGGGGCAATTTCAAACTTAACTATAGTTTCCTAGTACCTCATGTATATAATTACATAATTGAGGCACATATACATTTTCATTTAAGAGTTCACTGATACCGGAGAAAGTCAGCATATGATACCTTTCACGACAATGTGCAGAGAGCGGACCATCAATCAACACATGTTCACTTTGTACACGACTGTCGCCACACTGACATACTCTCAACTCTGCTGGTGTGCGACTCCACCAGCCTGTCTCAAAGGCTGTGTGACATTAGTCTCAGCCTAGTAGCAGGATACCCATCTTCTGGGCTGTGTATTAGGATGACAAGGGCTGTCTCCTCGAGGTCAGGAAGGTGTCATTGTCTCTCTCTTATCAGGTCGTGAAAGATGACAATAACAGAGTGCAGTACTGTACTCTGCTTGAATACCCGACGCATGCCAGGAAGAACTGTGTTTGATGGTGAGAGGAACTATGGTGTAAAGACAACTTTGGGGGAATAAGAAGCAGAAGTGCGTCACAGCCTGCCGTTACCCCCCCCCCCCACCCCCCCACTCCCCCACCCCGCCACTCCCTTTACTTTGATATTTTCACAGACGAGTATAATGGCTGCTTTGACCACATTGAGATTTTGCAGAGTACTAGACTGTAACCTAACCTAACCCAACCTAACCTAACCTTATTGCAAACCGAAGAGAATACAAACTGGCAGACTAAAATGTGAGAAGTGAAATTACCTTCGCTTCTGTGTTGTTCCAGCTAACGTGTGGTGATTGAACCCTCACCTATGTTTGTTTTTATTTTCTCATGTAAGTTCCCGGTTTTGTTGCCAAGTGTTCTGGTGTGTGTGTGTGTGTGTGTGTGTGTGTCCCTCTCTTGTTTCCGGTAATCTGTTCATGGAATATTTTTGTTATTCCTCATCCTTTGCTCTCTCTCTCTCTCTCTCTCTCTCTCTCTCTCTCTCTCTCTCTCTCTCTCTCTCTCTCTCTCTCTCTCTCTCTCTCTCTCTCTCTCTCTCTCTCTCTCACCACCCAACTCTGACCCCTCACTCCTCAATATGTGACATGATTCTTTCAGGTGTCAGTTATGTCTGTCACTTCTCTCCCTCTCCCCCCCCCCTTCTTTCCCACTCTCTCCCTTCTCCACCTCACCCCCCTTTCTCTTTTTTCGGTCCCTTTCCCTTACTTATTTGTTCCTCCTTCTTTTACACTCTCCTTATCCTTCCCTCCTTTCCTCCTTCCTTCTTCCTCTCCCTCTCCACCTCACCCTCCCTTCTCATTTTCCTGTCTCTTTCCCTTAATTATTTTGTTTTCCCTCCCTCACTCTTTCCCTCTTCCTCCTGTCTCCCTTTTCTATATCTTTCCCTTACTTCATGTTTTCCTCCTTCCTTCCCCCCTTCCATCTCTCTTAATTTCTCCTCTCTCCCCTTCTTCTTCCCTTCTCCATCTCTTCATCCTTATCTCTCTTTTCTTCCACTCTCCTTCTCTTCGTCCTCCCTCATTCTCTACTTATCCCTCTCCATTCTATCTCCTCCCTTTCATTCCCCCCATATTCATTCTTGTTTGCGGTGGCCGAGTGGATACAGATCTCGCCACCAGTCCTAAGGGGCACTGGTTCGATCCCCGGGAAACACATTCTGTCCTTCCAGCTAGAAATTTGGTATGTTTACAAGGCGGTCTACCATCCCATGATAACATTGTCCTCCTGTTCCATCATGTTACCACTGTCCTCATGCCCTTGGTGCTGTCCTTCCCACATCCATGATATATTGTCTGTCAACACCAAACCCTCTTCCTTTTATATTTTTATGCCTTTTCCCTCTCTTCCCTCTTCTCCCACTCACAACAATCATTACATTCTCACCCTCTCTCTCTCTCTCTCTCTCTCTCTCTCCTCTCCTCTTCCACTCATAACAATCATTATATTATCTCCCTCTCTCTTCCCTCTTCTCCCACTTATAACAATCATTATATTATCTCCCTCTCTCTTCCCTCTTCTCCCACTCATAACAATCATTATATTCTCTACCTTTCTCTTTCCTTCCTTCCCTTTCCCCCTTCCTCTCTCTCCTCTGTCTCCCTCCCGCCCTCTGTCCTCCCAATTTAAGGAGGAACACTGGACCTATTTCTTCATTTTGCCTTGTTTACCTAATATGCATTCTCTCTCTCTCTCTCTCTCTCTCTCTCTCTCTCTCTCTCTCTCTCTCTCTCTCTCTCTCTCTCTCTCTCTCTCTCTCTCTCTCTCTCTCTCTCGTGTCGTCTTTGAGAGTAATTGGACATTTTATGAAGAAAAGGTTTGAGTCACTCTTTTGCTTGTTTCTCTTCCACCCTGTCCTTCTCTTCCTCCTCCTTCTCTTCTTCTTCCTCCTCTTCCTCTTCCTTCTTCTTCTCCTATTTCCCCTGTGTTTCCTTATGCTTGTCTTTTTAATGTGTGTGTGTGTGTGTGTGTGTTCCTATCTCTCACGAAGCTAAAGTTGCCTTTCTCTTTATTCATCTCTCGTTACCTTGGCCACACCATCATTATAGTTGCATCTGTTCATCTCTTGCACAGAATTGTATTAACGTTTGTATTTATTTGGTTAGGTTGGGTTAGGTTAGGTTGGGTTAGGTTAGGTTAGGTTGGGTTGGTTAGGTTGGGTTAGGTTAGGTTGGGTTAGGTTAAGGTTGGGGTTATGATTGGGTTGGGGACCAAGTTAGGTTGGGATTGGGTTTTAGGTTAGGGATGAGACCAAGTTAGGTTGGGTTAGGTTAGGTTGGGTTGGTTAGGTTGGTTTGGGTTAGGATGGGATTGGGTTAGGTTAGGTTAGGTTTAGGTTGGGTTGGGGTTAGTTAGGTTAGGTTGGGGTTGTGGGTTATGTTAGGTTGGGTTGGGTTAGGTTGAGTTGGGATTGGAATTGGGTTGGGATTGGGATTGGGTTGGGTTGGGATTGGGTTGGGTTTTTGGTTTGGGATTGGGTTGAGTTGGGTTGGGTTAGGTTAGGTTAGTTTGGGATTGGTTGGGTTGGGTTGGGTTAGGTTAGGTTAGGTTGGGTTTGGTTGGGTTGGGTTGGGTTAGGTCGGGTTTGGTTTGGTTAGGTTGGGTTTGGTTGGGTTTGGTTGGGTTGGGTTGGATTAGGTCGGGTTTGGTTGTTTGGTTGGGTTTGGTTGGGTTTGGTTAGGTTAGGTTTGGTTGGGTTTGGTTAGGTTTGGTTGGGTTTGGTTGGGTTAGGTTAGGGTTGGGTTGGGTTGGGTTGGGGTTGGTTGGATGGGATTGGGTTGGGTTAGGTTAGGTTGGGTTGGGTTAGGTTAGGTTGGGTTAGGTTAGGTTAGGTTGGGTTGGGTTAGGTTGGGTTAGGTTAGGTTAGGTTAGGTTAGGTTGGGTTAGGTTAGGTTAGGTTGGGTTAGGTTAGGTTGGGTTAGGTTAGGTTTCTAGTTTGTCTAAATTCGTCTAATATTGTCGAGTTTTTGTCTCTCCTTCTTGTGTTATCTTCCCATGTTATTATTGTATTTTTCTCCCCCTTCTTATTTGTTATCACTTTCGCCATTGTTATTGTTTTCTTTACCTCAGTCATGATCTTATTGTCTTTCTTCTATCATTGTGTTATCCTTTGTTTCCTTCATTGTCTTCCATTCCACCTCGTTAATTGTCCTCCTCTTCCATCATGTTACCTGCACTGTCCTCGCTGATGTCCTTCCTACATCTATGATATATTGTCTGTCAACACCAACTCTCAACCCTCTCTTACCCTTTCTCACATTTTTCTGGTCCCTTCCTTCCTCTCCCTTCCTCTCCCACTCATAACAGTCATTACATGCTTCTCCTCCTCCTCCTCCTCCTCTCGTGAGACATATAAGAGTTCCCTTCCCTCACGCTTATTCTTTCTCTGATATTCCCTCTCTTTCCTCTCTGACTTGATCTCTCTTCCCTGTACTCCTCCCTCTCCCACTCCCTCTCCCTCCACTCATGACAAACCTGACATTCTTATCGTCTGTCCTCCGAGTTTAAGAGGAAAAATCTCGCAGAAATTTTGGGTGGACCCGAGTCCTACTTCTTCACGTTGTCTCGTTTACATAGTATCCGGATTCCTTGGTGACTCTTTCTTATCATTGAGCTTCTTTTTGTTATGTAGTTTTTTTTTTCGTCTGCGGAAAATTTATAACGTTGAGTATCTTTGTGTAGAGGATCGACACAATAGGCCCGGGTTATAAAGAGGAGGAAGTGGGGTGGTGGTGGGGGCGGGGGGGGGGGCTCCTTGTGCTTGTACTTGTACTTGTTTGTGCTTGTACTTGTCACTCATGTTTCCATCGTTGTTTGTCGCTTGTAATTGTTGTTAACCGTGTTTGTGTGTATGTTGGGAGGCTTGGCGAACTTGGTCAGACATGAGTGATTTAATGTCACAATGTATATGAAAAAGGCTTTACTAAATTCTCCTGGGGGTAAAAATATGTAAATCAGTTTATTCATTTTAACTTGCCTGCTTGTCGACGGCTGTTCACCGAGCCGAATTATCCCCCAAAAAACAAAAATCGTGTTTGTAATCCGATTAATTAAAACGAGTATCTAAATTGAGTCGTGTAACCGGTGTTTGTTTTAGAAGGCGCATTATCCAACTCAAAGAAACTTTTGATGGGTATTTGCATAAGTGCCTTTTAGTGAACATAATTTATGCATGATAAACATTTGGCAGCGTGGCGATAGCTGCCGTGCCTTAGACAATCTATTTTCTCTGTTGATTGATCCGGTCTGTCTGTGAGGGATTTTTATTTGGGATGTTGGTGATATTGATGTGAAAATACACCACGAAAAAATATCTTGCCTTTCTTGTTGTTGTGGACGGTGCGGCCCGTGGGGACATTGTTCCCGGGTCCTTTCGTCCATTCTTCATTATACAGGTGTACTGTATAGGTCCATCTGTAGATATTTTCATCATTATATTCTTTTTCATTATGGGTGAACGTCGTCTATAGTTGTTCATGACTGGCTGTTAGAATTATACATCTGAAGGGACTACATTGAAATTGTAAATATATCCTGTGTTTATGTGTACACTGTGTATATATGATAAGTAAATTAAGAAGATATTTACTGCATGTATTACCGATATTGTATAAATCAATATATAGTGATGTTCAACGGAATTAATTCTCTCTCTCTCTCTCTCTCTCTCTCTCTCTCTCTCTCTCTCTCTCACACACAACTCCGGGGAGGACAGTGACGACATTGTAGTCGGGGGAGATTCTGCAGTCATTTAGTTAAGTCAACATTTTCCTTTCATTTAAATAAAATTTGTTTACACACAATTTCAAAACCTGTTAGTTTGTTTTTCATTGAGGTTGTTCTGAAGAGTCTGAGTTTCTGGTTTTTGTAGGAAGTGTTTACAGCAGGTATATTTTTTTTCCAGTCTGAATTAACTATCAAAGTGTGTATAGAGTTGTGATGTTATTATTGGGTGAAGGGGACCATCAATGTTGTTATGGTGACTTTAACACGGTGTATTTGCTGCCAGAAAATAATACCTTTGTGACCATCAGATAGTAAGAGTTACTCTGGTGTTTTGTTCCATTACAATAACAAAGGGAATATTTTACATACCCGAAAGAAGACTTACTTTTAACGTATAATATCATGCCATTTACTTTATCTCATTGTTGAATTATATATGACGTGTTTTAAGTATCGCAGGAGCGGCTTGTGTCAATACCCCGTAATAGACGTTATAACACATGGTAGTTGGGGTTGAAATGTGATAAACTCTACGGAGTATAAATAAAATAACCGGAGTTGTTATCAATATATTTACAGTCATGTAATCTGATAATGATTTTACAGTAAATGTTCAAAGTTCCGGCCGTATTCTTGAACGTTACCACTTAGTGTAAAATGGGTCTTGATGGCTTATATTTTATGTCCATAGACTTGTTGCAGTCATTACCTACCTAATGGTGTGGCTGAACTCCGGTACTGACGTTATGGTCGTGGTGTCATTTATCCTCATGTATGTCTTAGTAATACAATAATACATCAGTTTACATCACCAGAGGTCACTTAAAATAATAGATAACCGTGATACAATTTGTCTTCACGTTGAAAGGTACAGCTAAGATTGTGGCAGAGTCTTGCATGCGGGAAAGATATGGGACACCTTGATAATTTTTTTAGAGAGCCTTAGTTCAAAGACGTAACAATTATGTCGACACCAGTAATAATAATAAAATCAGGTCAATCAGGTTGGGGTGAACATTTCTAACATGTTAAGTCTTGTGAGCTTGTAGGCAGAGTCACTTTACAACACACACACACACATTGGTGAACCTTGACCTGTTTTGCAGTTATTTGAAGCAGCCAAATGGTGCACGCTGGGGAGCCACTACGGAAGGGAAGAACACGGGCTTTAAGAAGGTGTTTCGGCCCTGGCCCCAGCACCCCGCGGCTCTCTTTACAAAGACCAAACGGCTTTAAGGGACGCGTTGCCCTCTGACATTTAGAAAGTAAGATGCCTTTGAAGGAGAGAAGATGTCTTTCACTTTCACTAAGGGAGGGAAAATGGGAGAGGGAACGGTTGACGAAAGAGAAGTGGAGGAGGAGAAGAAAGGCAGAGAAAGTGGCAAGGAGAGGAGAGGGACGTTTAGTGAAAGCAAGCGAAGATGAAAAGTGAAAGGGAGGGAAGGAGGGAGGGGAGATGGTAGAGAGTGGGGAGAGAGGCACGACGAAAAGTGATGAGGGGGGGGAAGAGTGATGAGGGGAGGGAGGGAAGGTGGGGTGAGGGAGGGAAGGTGGGGTGTGGGAAGGAAGAAGGGAGGGATGTGGGAAGGGAGGAAGAAGGGAAGGTGAGATGGGGATGAGTGAGTGGAGAAGGAAGGATGTGAGAAAGATAAGGTAGAAGGTATGGGGGGAGGGAAAAGGGGGAGAAAAGAGAGGGGGTGTAACTCAACACAACGAGAAGAAAAAAAAGGTATTTAAATATTATAAGATAAATGAAGAGAGTTATGTTAGCCAGAGAGAGAGAGAGAGAGAGAGAGAGAGAGAGAGAGAGACATTTGCAATCACAAAAAAAATTACTTGGGTTCCCTCCCTGTGTAAAATCCTCACTGGGATAATCAATGAAAAAATATCACCAGAATAAAAGAAAAAACAACATTATTTAACCAACATGAAATAAATGAAGATGATTGAGGTTGTGAAATAAGAAAGTTTGCCATCTCTCTCTCTCTCTCTCTCTCTCTCTCTCTCTCTCTACTCAGGTCAAGGAAGATTTGCAATTTCTATTACCAGTACAACTACCATCACCAAAGCCACAATTACAAAGGATCATACTGACATTATACAGAGTTAGGGCGAGGTATCCCAGCCCAGCCCAGCCCAGCCCAGTAGTGAATGGACCTGCTCAATAGGCTTTAGCGATTTAAAGACCAAACAGAACAGCAGAGGATCAGCAACACGAGACAAAAGACGGTGATGTCTTATTCTTGGGAAGTGTAAGAAAGGTCTGATTATTTTTGTGGGTTAATTTATTGTTAAAGTAGAAAAAAGTCTGTGTGATAAAAAATTGTAATTAAGGGTCACGTAAATCTGAGGCTATTCTTTAATGACCTAATTTACACAGGTTGTTATTGATGGAGTAACCAAATCATAAGACAGGTGCTAGTGTTAATAGTTTAAGTCATAACCTGATATAAACCTACAACACAATTCTTAACCGTGAGTTTAATCCACCACACTAATCCTTGGTATAGCTAGAGTTTGTATTTCTCATTGGTTCATATTATTTTACGATATGTTAGTCTGAAATAATATCATCAACTTGTTTTTGTTTTTTTAAGAGCGTGTTCGTGTTTTACTGGTGAGAACTCATTGACTAAACACAAACTCATCACTCGAAGAAAATTTATCTCCCTAAAATTACCCCAAGTCCATCACGGTTCTAAATCTGTCAGTCAGTCAGTCAGTCAGTCAAAATAGTCCGGTTATTCCAGCATACTAATAAGAACTCATTTACATATGAATATATTCATTTATCCGTAGCGTTTCGAGATTCTCATTGAGGTAGAAAACCATTAATGACAATCCGAAGTCCAGGATAACCTTAGTCAGGTTTTGTTTTTAATCTTGTTTTCCGGTATTTTTGTTTGTTAATTATTTAAATCCCGTAATAAGCTTATTTATTAGCGTTAGAGGATGAGAGGCATATACAATTCAATCATTTTCAACTGAGGTTTGTCGTGGGAAAAGTTTTCAACAGTGAAGCTGCTATTTATTGAACTAGTTACTTATGTTTCAGTTCCAATAGCCTTTCATGTCCACGTTGTTTTATTGATGTAAATTTCCGTGATTATTTTTTTAATACTGTAACACACTCATCATAACAACCAAATTGAACACCGTCATTAACTCAAGAGATGCTCGAACTGACTGACTGACTGACCACAGACTTGCTTTGCTGTAGTGTAAAAATTGTGTACTCACCCCCCCCCCCACCCTCTGGTCTATATAAGCGAACGACCCCATTAAACAGGTGAATAGAGCTCTTCCTTTGTTTAGTGTTCACAACAAAAGTACTTAAACAGAACTATATAACGTTTTATAAAGTGACTGGATCTGTTTATCATCTGGGAGGGCGTCTTCCACTACAGGTGTCGGTGTCCTGGAGTTTATACTATACATGGGAGTCCCCCGTCACCAATAATAGTAAACGACAAATGCTATTGTTATTATCACTAGTATTATTACCACTATAACAATACTACTACTACTGATACTACATCTAATTCTACTACTACTACTATTACAACAACAACACTACTACTACTACTACTACTTTTTTTTTTTTTTTTTTTTTTTTTAACGTGGCCTCCAGCCTCCCCCAATAGCCACACCTTCGCCACCATTTATTTACCTTAATATTAAATATCCTAATACATAAGAAGCTATCCTATCTGTGTTAAATTAGTTGAGCCGCAGATCTATGCGGCATTCAGTGACTGTAGCCTCATATTCAATATCTGCAGCAGTTGTCGGAGTAGGGGCGGAAGCTCTCGTTCCCCTGAGGCAGAGCAAAGCCGACCGAAGGAGAGAGAAGGACAGTCGACATCTCATCCAGGCTATAACATAACTTCTGGGCTGCTGCTTCTGTTCGGAGATCAGCTCCGCGAGTCTGGCATAGAAACATCTTGCACTTGGGCCCATCCCACCCGAGGTTGTGAACACTAGAGGAGTGAAGCTGCCTTGATCAACATTTTGTATTCTCTCCCCGTATGCCCTTCTCTTGTCGTTCTCGTTCCTCCTATGCGCAGCATCGAGAGCTAGGTTACGGTGACAAGCGGCCATGGGATCAAAAATCCTGATGTCGAAGAAAGCTCGCTGTCCCCGCGTCCAGAATCCTCGAGCACTGACGTCCACTCGGGCTTCGTTAGAAGTGTTTGAAGTCCTATGTTGGAAGATCTCGCCATCCAGTGGAAGGAGGGTCGGTTCTACCATGACGTCCCGGCAGATTTCCTTCAACATATTTGCTGTGAGATCCCTTACCTCGTCATGCCTCATGCATATGAAGCCCCCCTTCTTGCAGACCATGGCGTGATCGCCATCATAGGGAGAGCCACACACGCAATGGGAGGGCAAACCGTCTACTGGCCAACCGTACCTTAGAGCAATGGCATCTGTAAATTCTTGTTTGTTAAGGCTGAAACCATTTGCCCTTATCGGTAACGTAGTTAACCAGTTCGAGGCGCCCACCTCCTGTGCTATAGCAACTTTTTTTGTCAAATTTTCTGGAACCAGCAGCAATAGTTGCTGCAACATGTCATTTTGGCAGTGCTGCCGATCTGTTGTAATGGACCTACGGATCTTATTAACTTCGCTGGTGTCCACTTCCCCTGTTGCATTCTGGGCTATTATGTGGTCAGTGAGGGCTGCCGTGAGCTTAAGTGAATTTTGATGTTCAGAGTCAGCAATCTCCTCGGGATTAGTTAGTCCCATCCCTCCCAGTCTTGGTGGAAGTGCAAGAAGTGTTCTTTCTGCTCGGGTTAAGTCAGGGTGTTTCACTTGTTTGGGAATGAACTTGACACTGATTGCTTCTTCCAAAGGGTGGTACTACTACTACTACTACTACCACTCCGACAAAATTACTCCTACAAAAACACCTACAAATACTTCTCTTTTACCTTCCTTTTATTGAGTAATGTCAAGAGTCACTCACTTTGTGGATAAATATCTCAAGGGAGGAGACAGAGAGAGAGAGAAAAAAGAGAAACTTAAGAGATAGAGATAAACATTATACAAGGAGAGACCTCCCTCTGACCCCTCTCCCCCGACCTCTCTCCCTCGACCCTCTCCCCTGACCTCTCCCCTGACCTCCCCCTGACCCCTCTCCTCCCTGACCCCCCTGACCCTTCTCCCCCGATCCTCTCCCGCCCTCGTATATAATGTTTAATTCAGTGTCCACACTTTCAAGGGGCCAACATTTAAGGGCCCGTCCCCAGACTACCTTCCCCCTGAACCCGTGTGTTGAATAGTTAATGTTATGTTGTAAAGCTTCCCCAGTACCAAAATATTGTACCACTATTATGGTCCTACAGTGGAAAGGTAATACTTTAAAGATCTCGTCGCATTACTGTAATGGTTCCATAACTTTAGGGTACCACTATAGATGTACCATAGCACCAATGTATGAAGGTCCCATTAATTTACACAGTAACAGTTAGATTTCAATCCCAGAATGCATTATAAGGTGTTGTAGGTAGGGCCAGCACGTACAATACAAAGTCTTCTATGGGGGATGGTGCAGTTGTTGTTCCCTGAAATACCATCATCCGGAGCAGCTGGTCATCAAGTATTGTACGTGGTCGGTGGTAGGTCTGTTCTCTTCTCCACACTGACAGACCCCAGAGCAGCTTAGACCGTTCCCCTTACATGTGCAACAATTACTGGAGCAGTTACTACTACGTTTACAGTTGGGGCACTCCAAGGTCGCCTGTGGTGCTGGGGGAAGGTCCATGTACAGTATAGCCCCATCTATTGTCCAACCATTTCCGAGTAGGGATGGCACTGATGGTATGACCACTCAACACCTACGCCATATGGGTGCCTGGTAGTTCGCCCTCTTTGAATGCTAGACACAATCATTACCGTATGGTGGCAACTTGATGGTACTTGAGCCAAACATTGGATGACGGAGTCTAGTCTGTAACCAATAGTTTCTTGTGGTCGCCCATATATCATGCAGATTGATGCCTCACACTCGACCAGAAGATAGGCATCAACAATAAAGCAAAAGATTGGTTGATTTTCATCACTGTTACCGTAAGCAACTTGTGAAATCCCACCCTGTGAAATCGTGGTATCCAATCAAGGCATCACACCTGTTGGCTAAGAGAATGTCCAATACATGTCAGATTCAAGTTATGTATTCATTGTCTTTTACGATATTGAGGCATTTCTAGTGATATGACTGACACCCATATCCACAACAGCCACATCTGTGTAGGGAGGCTTCAGAAACACTGTTGAGGATCCATTTTTGGCCACCACGATGGGTTTAATAATATTCGACTGTCGGTCTCTTCTCGGTTATATAATACCTCTTGCACTGAGGATGAAGCAACCCTACAGTATCTGTGTTCTGCCTCAACTATAAGTGACCATATCCGATGACTCCTACCAAGTTTTCACAAACTCTAAAAGTTCTTTTTAGAACTGAGCACTTCTGATTGACTTAAGAAAGCAACCATTGGATAAAACGAAAATCACACACATGAGACCTAAAATACACTCTTAAATGATATGACGTAAGTTATTGAAATAAAAAACAAACATCATTATATGAGTATCAGTATAAACCTTATAACACTAGACTCAAAACTTACCAGCATCACTTTGTATGATTCTGGTTAATAAGAAAGAAAATAATGACCCTCTTTTAACAATGAAGATACAGTAATTATCTTAACTATCACACATGGACTTTAAGATACTACTGCGTGGGAAGGGGAAGGCTGGGAGGATGGGCGTCTATTCTCACAATGCAATTTCATCTGAATGGCAGATCTGTTATACTGTCTCATCCCAGTCAATTGTATCGCCAATAGAGGATCCAAAAAGTAGGTGGAGAAGTGGAAGGGAGGAGGAGGGGTGACCGTTCATATACCTGCTGGAATTGTAATCCTTTTTTAAGCTATTGTTCACAAGCAATCACACACGCCCCCAACACACTCCTTGATCAGTCCTCTGTCAATAAAGCTTTTCACTCACCATTGGTTATATACTGAGATGATCTACTCCCATGGGTATAGACTCGTTCCTAAGTCCCTCTAAAAAGCGAGAGAATGGACCGGATTTTCCACAGGATGTCCAACTGTCTCCCACGCTGTTTGCCCCCTCCGTGCGTCTGGTTTTGTCCCCACCGCACCATTGTAAATAAACATACTTGCCTCACCCAGTTTACAAAGTTATTAATCGTTTTTCCAGGTTTTCTTTTTAACCTGTTTTTATAACTTCTTCTCTCCCTAGGGGTCAGACATATCAATTTTTATTTGTCGTAATGGGTAAAAAAATAATTCTTCCTATGATTCAAACTATATGGTGTAAATCTATAAACAACGATGCATTCTTTAATATAGGTGAAGGTTAATTCAAGTATGATAATATATTCTCGATATATAACGAAATATATCGATATATAGCATCAGATAGAAATAGTTTGTGATTTATAGTTATTGATAATATACATAACATCATTTCAAAAGAGTAGTCATGTGTCAATTTCCAAAACACAACTGAAAAAGTATAGTCATGATAACTCCAAAATATCCCTTTTTATTTTAGCTTAAGAAGAAAGAAAAAGAAAAAAAAAGAAAGTAAAAAAGAAAGATAGAAGAAAAAAGAAAGACCAAAGAAAGAAGAAAGAAAGAAAGGTATAAGAAAACACTAATTGATTAGGTTGTTGGTGCAGCTGGGTAATAAGGGAGTAAGGGAACTGATCCCAAGGTACTTAATTAAAGATTTTATCGTGCCAGAACTAATACCATAGACGTCCCTTTTATGGCTCCTAGATAGGCGTGGTTTATTGTGATGTAAGCAGGTGATAATGTGGGAGGTGGGAGGAGTGTGGGAGGTGATAACTGTGGGAGTTGTGTGGGAGGTGATAAGTGTGGGAGTAGTGTGGGAGGTGATAACTGTGGGAGGTGATAACTATGGGAGTAGTGTGGGAGGTGACGAGTCAGCAGATCATACCTTATCATTCATTAGGAAAATGTTCATACCTGTAGCTCAAAACACACACACACACACACACACACACACACACACACACACACACACACACACTAACTTTGCATCACACTGATCTATCTATAATCCAATACGCCAGACTCAATACAGCGCTAGTCACTTAGAGAAACACGGTAGCCCCTTAGTGTGAGAATGGCCAAGTAAAGGGAGGGAGAGTGAGTGAGTGGGGGGGGGAGAGGGAAGTAGGAACGGGAAGGAAGGAGAGAGGGAGGGAAAGAGAGAGGGATTGTACCCTTTCCGCGCTAGCCTGCCACAACCCTGACGTTTAGAACTGTCCTTACACGGGAATTGCATCAACCTTTCGCACCAAGGAAGACCAAAAATCGGACAGGAACCAGCACCGGGACTTACGAACAGCGAAATCAAATAAAATTTCCCCAGGCGGGCCATTTCACGGGGGGTAGAAATTGTTGGGTGAGGTGGGTAAGTGAGGGCAGGACGAGGGTTAGCGTCTGTCAGCCCTAATTTACCCCTTAGGGAGGCGAGGGGGAGAGGAAATGTGGAAGGAGGGGGAGGAGGAGGAGGAAGAAGGAATAGGGGATTAAGAAACACCGATGAGAGGCTTAAGGGGTGGGATATGTGAAAGAAAGAGAGATGGGAGAGAATGAGGTGACGTGTGGTGGAAGGAGGGATGGAGGGGGGGGATCAGGGGAGAGATGACAGGTAGCACTCCACTCCTTCTTGAGGATGGAGTGTAGGTGGGGAGAGGATTTATATAAACATATTTATATACGGAAAAGATATCCAATATTATATAATAGGGAAGGGTGGTTGAGGTAGGGCCTTTGGTGAAAACTTTGAGAAGAAATTGGATGAAATATACAAAAACATTACGAATTATAGATGAATTTCACAGTTTAAAATGAAAGCTGTGTGTGTGTGTGTGTGTGTGTGTGTGTGTGTGTGTGTGTGTGTGTGTGTGTGTGTGTGTGCGTGTGCG
Organism: Homarus americanus; assembly: GCF_018991925.1. Taxonomy (NCBI): domain Eukaryota; kingdom Metazoa; phylum Arthropoda; class Malacostraca; order Decapoda; family Nephropidae; genus Homarus; species Homarus americanus. The sequence goes on from NW_024727382.1 coordinate 18,702, forward strand.
TGTGCGTGTGTGCGTGTGTGTGTGCGTGTGCGTGCGTGCGTGCGTGCGATGCAATTACATCCCTTGTCTCTCTGTTATTGTCATCACGAAGCCAATTTAAGGAACGGAAGTGTTATATATTTCTCTGTTGGTGTTGTTGCAGAGGCAGGCGGCGAGGGAGAGGGCGGGCGGGTTCCGCCTGCTTAACATACTGAACTCATATACTGTATACTTACCTGGATAAGTCTGGCATCAAGGAGTGACTGTGGTAAAATATAAAGAAGCAGGGGGCCGAGGGGAACCTGAAGGGGGCACCAGAACCCTCAGAGGGCTGGTGTGTGTATATATCTATATGTAAAGTTAAACTAGGAAAAATATACCTATTTCCCGGCTGTTTCTAAACAAGTTTCTAATTACTGTCAGCATCTTCCAACTTCGTATGGGCGGCCGTTCAGAGCCTCGCTCCAAAGGTAAGATTCCTTTGACACATTTTTTTGGGACCATTTTTTTTTTCAACTCCAGTCAATTACACCGAAGGAGATGAGGATGTCAACAAATAGACTGAGAAAGAAGAGAACTTATTCTTAAAGGAATATTTACCGGGTCGTGTGCCGCTCTCCTTTACCCAGATGTGTGGGGCAGAGTCTTTACTGTCTCTCTAAGACTGAAACGTAAAAGTAAAGTCTCTTTCTTGTTGAGTGTCTCCACTGGCCGGTGAGTCTCTCTCTCCCTCGGGTGAAAGGAGGATTTTTTTTCATTATTTCACCCGCTAAGCTGATAATTTATCTCTCTTGTCCTGGCAGAGATAATCTTAATGAACCTTTAGTATTATACGTACATACATTTTCTGGGGTAAATATTAATGATTTATTCCCAGTCGTTGAGGTTGACGTTATCTTGCAGTCGGTGCTAATTAAAGCTTAACTGACTCCAGCAAGCTGGGTTGTGTCCATCTGTGTGTACAGTATATAAGAGGAAGTCATCGACCATGGGATTTTTTTTAGATGTTACATAAACTTTGCAAAAAACATTGAATGTTATAAATTTATATTGGAAGAAAGCCTCTGATGGCAACAAGAAATGGGTGAAAGTTGGTCCCATATGACAATAATGAAATACAGCGAAGATTTAAGTTTATTTACCAATTTTCAATTTTTTTTTCTCTCAAGAAATTAGATATTTTACAAAATTGGTTCTAATTTTACAAGAAGGTTTCAATACTGCTAAATATTTTTCTGTGTAAACCGCAAAGTTTGGTACTGAACATTTATACAAGAACGCATCCATACCTTAATCGTTTCAGGATTCTTGAGAATGTTGTGACTCACAAGGAAGGCTTCAAAACAATATACTTATCGTGTTCTTAAAGTAGATGGTAGTTAAAATAATTTACATGTACGGGAATATAGTGTTGGAGGTCTGTCTGTCAGGTTAAGGATCTTACCACCGTGTACAGTGTGTTCTCTCAGCCGGAGGAACAAGAAGTTTGTCCAGTTGTCTGGCGAAGTACTGACCATCGTGTCTCTGATAACTACAGGACAAACGCCCGTCATCTACATAAGTGGACGCCAAAGAGATGGTTAATGTAAATAACCCAGATTATTGGACCTATTAAGTGAGGCATCAGCGGAGTATTAATGAGATATGTTATCACTGAAGACAATAACAGTGAGTTCTGCCTTATATGTCATCATGAAGTATTGCTTGAGGTGCTTCCTTGAGGTAATGGTACCGGACGTAGCTAAGAACACCTTTTGTATATATCCAAGGCTATTTACCTTTACCTTACTCTCTCTCTCTCTCTCTTAAGGTAGAAAGGCTTTTCGAGTGTCTCATCTGGTCTGGTGAATCTCTCATGAAACAGTCGCGACTCGAGGAGGAGAAATAAAAGTTGAAACGGAATTCGGGAGAAGTTGCAGAAGATTTCCAAACGACTTAAATTGTCTTGTTAGTTGGTTGATGGAACCGTCTTACTTGGAGCCCGAGGCCTTAGGGGGAGAGAGAGTAGTAAAGGGAGGGATTAAAGGGAAGATGTAGGGAGGGAACTATAAAGGGGATAGGATAGAAACGAGAAAGGGAGGGGAAGAGAGAGGTGGAAGATACAAGCTAAGTGGAAGAGGTGCATTTTAAAAACCAAGAATAATTACAGTAAGACCTTATGGGCATAAAAGGGCAGGATGTTGAATTAAGGGGAAATTAAGGGGCTAAAGGGCAAGTCAAGGGAAGAAATCAAGGGATAAACTGGATAAGGGTAATAAAAGAGGAAGGGGAGGGAGGAGGTCTTTATCGAGAGGTTGGGGGGGGGTTGCTTCCTCTATGAAATACCATAACCAACGAGGTGAAATGATGAGAAATGATCTCACTGAGGAATGACCTTGATGAGCCATAGTATATTACTCAGGTATCTTGGCTGTATCTGGAGTGAAAAACATCTAATTGATACATTACATTGGTATTACTGTAACAATTACCGTACCTACGTTAAACCTGGTATTACTTCGTAGGTATAAAGTGAAAGGATAATGTTTTTAGCCTTTATGGATTACTCTTGGCTAACAGTACAACCTTTGCAAGCATCCCAGCATCTCCTTCTCTATTCAACGTCAGAATGTCATGTTTTGCTACAAACTTTCAGAGGTTGTAAAAATGGGAGTAAATTGAGACTAACAACTTGCAATGTTCTGCCGTTGTGGCCGCCTTTTCCCGGGTCATTCGGGCACGTAAAAGTCGAATTGAAAGAATGTATGAGGGCAACCTCTAACATGGCCGAGTTTCTGAGCTTTCACAACACAGAGATGCTTTCATGCCTGGGACAAGACTTATAGAGCAAGACTTGTTGTAAACCGTATACCTCGCTGGGACACTACACTCACAGATATATTTCCACCCACTGTTATAGATTTAATCCTTATCTTGGACTAGAGTTGAACCATTACCAGACATCCAATACATCATCTGGCGTACCTGTCTGTTTTCCTAACCAATCGTACATTTAATTATTTCCTCTAGATGATACGGTACACTTAGTTATATAGTAGAGTCTTAGTGGAATTTCGATGCCATTTCACCATCCATATGTGTATCAAAGCTTTATTAGACCAGGTGTGTTGTCATTTCTCCACATAAGGGAAAATTGAACCTAAGAGCTTTGTAATTAATTGACAGGTGAGTCGATCTTCAGGAGAATGATAAATATTACTTTTTTCTTTAGTTATATAAAAAAGTAATGGTTATAATGAGAGAAGAAAGAATGAATGACAAAAAGATATAAATCTCTCTCTCTCTCTCAGGAATAAATATAGATACTTGGACGACGTAAATACTTTCTGTTTTGTCGAGATATAGATGTGATGACAGTCTTCTATATAGTGACAGAAAAGGGGAACTAATGAGGTGTGTGTGTGTGTGTGTGTGTGTGTGTGTGTGTGTGTGTGTGTGTGTGTTGTAAAGTCTTATATGTAATACCATGAAGAAGTTATAGGAAATGTTTTATTTTATATTTTTTTTCTTCTCCTAATTGCTCGTTTGTGGGATTTTGTCGTGGGATTTTATGTCACAATGGATCATAATTAAATCCGGTAATAACAATTGTAAGAGTTTTGTTTCTAGGTTATTAAGGGGAGTAGGTCTTTAAATTTTAGGATGGGTGTTTAATTTTAAGAAGTGGGTCCTTAATTGTAAGTGAAAGGTCTTTAAATTTTAGGGGATGAGTTTTTAAATTTTAAGGGGTAGATTCTTAAATGAAGAGGGCACCTAGGAGGGAAAAGAGGAAATAAGAGTAAAGAGTAATGCTCAAAGAGGGGGTTAGTCTTACACGAATCTAACATAAGAGAAAGGCAACATTATCATACCTAGAGTGTGGAGGAACTATCAGTGCCAGAGTGAATGATAAAGTAGAATGATCAACAAGGAATACATGGGTCAGTTTAAGAATGGTTAATGATGGTAAGATAACAAGCTGGGAAGGAAAGGTGCAAAAAATAATGGAAAAGAAAAATACGTGTTTATTTACGAGTCATATATCACAGAGGAACGATATTCATGTGATAGCAACGAGTGATCTGGGAAGTACTGCAAGTGTAAAGAAAGGAATGAAATATTCCTAAAAAAAAAAAAATAGCTGTCCAGAGTGTTTATAGGGACAGTGAAGGGTGTGTTAGAGTGTGTGTCGAGAACAGGGGAGCTGGTTATCAGTGGGAGTGGCACAAAGGACGTGTAATGTCGCTACGCTTGTTCAACATTTCATTGGATAGGGTATTGAGAGGGGGAAACACGTGTTGATAAATATGGTAAATGGGTAGCGAGTCAACTGCTGTTTGTAGATGATACTCCTCTAGTGGGAGGAAGGTTTCAGAAGAGAGGTAGTAAATATTAGGCAATAGGTTTGGAAGAGAGGACAATAGGTAGAAGGAAAAAAAACAATAGTTATAGCTGAGTGTAAACAAGAGAACAGTGATGAAAATAGGTAGGGGAAGGAGACACAGGGAGGAGAATAAACACACACACACACACACACACACACACACACACACACACCTCTCACACAAACCTCTCACACTTTAAACCCCTAATACCACAATAATTTAAATAACACGCTAATAATACCAGTGTCTCAGTGTCATGGAATAACCCAAGAAGACCGGACAACTCGCCAACTGCACTGGTTAACCATTACCCCGGAACACGATCCACCAATCTATTAAAATCCAGGATCCCAATTATTGCTGGTTAGACAGAAGCGAATGTCGTAACGGTAACGAATCTTGCCCACACACACACACACACACACACACACACTCAAATACCGTAGAACAAACACACATATTTTAACTTCACTACAACGCAGATGTGCCCACAGAAGTTGACAGGGCGGAAGTTCCTCGAATTATTTCGGTTTAATTACTTTATTTTTTATCCCCATCTACTGCCAGAGGGAAGGACAAGGTAAACAGTGGGCTATGTTAGGTTAAGGAAAGGTTAATATGAAAGGCTGGGTGATGGGTAGGTATATACATAGTGATGTAGGTATATGTATAGTGATGGGTGATGTTAGGTATATAATAATAATAATAATAATAATAATAATAATAATACACAAATAATAATAATAATATTAATAATAATAATAATAATAAGAATAATAATTGACAGTTTATTGAAAGTTCTGCAGCCCGAAAGCTGAAAATATACATTGGACATAAATGACTTATTACATACATTGGTGGTTTAACAAAAGCCTTCATTAGAGAAAGGCAAAGAGAACATACAGTGAACATACAGATTAATGTAGGTGTTAAACAGCAAACACGTAGTGTAGTAAACTCCCTCCCAGATGGTGTTATGAGGCCTCATGTGTAGTAGTTCTCACAGATGGTGTGAGGGACCTGACGTGGTGTAGTATCCCTCACAGATGGTGTTATGAGGGCCCACGGTGTAGTAATTCCCTCACAGATGGTGTTATGAGGGGCTCACGTGGTGTAGTAATTCCCCACAGATGGTGTTATGAGGGGCCTCACGTGGTGTAGTAATTCCTCACAGATGGTGTTATGAGGGGCCTCACGTGGTGTAGTAATTTCACAGATGGTGTTATGAGGGACCTGACGTGGTGTAGTAATTCCTCACAGATGGTGTTATGAGGGACCACGTGGTGTAGTAATTCCTCAGATGGTAAGTATGAGGGACATGTGGTGTAGTAATTCCTCACAGATGGTGTTATGAGGGACCTGACGTAGTAATTCCCAGATGGTGTTATGAGGACCACGTGGTAGTACCTCACAGATGGTGTTATGAGGGACCTGACGTGGTGTAGTACTCACAGATGGTGTTATGAGGGACCACGTGGGTAGTATTCTCACAGATGGTGTTATGAGGACCTGACGTGGTGTAGTAATTCTCCAGATGGTGTTATGAGGGGCCTCACGTGGTGTAGTAGTTCTCACAGATGGTGTTATGAGGGACCTGACGTGGTGTAGTAATTCTCACAGATGGTGTTATGAGGGACCACGTGGTGTAGTAGTTCCCAGATGGTGTTATGAGGGACCTGACGTGGTGTAGTAATTCCCTAGATAGTGTTATGAGGGGCCTCACGGTGTAGTAATTCTCACAGATGGTGTTATGAGGGACATGTGGTGTAGTAATTTCACAGATGGTGTTATATGAGTGAGGTTTGGTCCCAGGCCTTCCTATCGTAGACGGATTAACACATCGCTGGTCGTTGTTGGGTCTCGCGGGCCGTTATCACTGGGTACCTGGGACCTCACTGTGAAGGTTAACTTGGGTACGACTGTTACTGTTGAGTTGTTCTACTGACTTACACTGTTCACCACTGTTCACCTCTGTTTAACACTGGTTCCATTCTTTCCTAAATGAAATTGTAACCTCTGGCGAGAACTTGCTGATATTCCGGTGGGGAGGAGGGTTCAGAGGAGGGGTTGAGGGCACAACTTAACAGTTGACCTGGCTGCCTGAGAGGAGCAGGGGTAGTTATATATATATAGTGATGGGTAGGTATATACATAGTGATGGGTGATGGGGTAGGAAGATATATATTGATGGGTTAGGTATATATATAGTGATGGGTTAGGTATATACATAGTGATGGGTGATGGGGTAGGAAGATATATATATTGATTAGAGATATATATATAGTGATGGGTTAGGTATATACATAGTGATGGGTGATGGGTAAGTATATATATAGACCTGGGTGATTGAGGGTGATATATAACAGGCTATATGATAGGTGAGGTATATATTGGGATGTATAACGGTAGGTTATAGCTTAGGTTAGAAGGTTATAGTTTTTGTAGATTTTATATTATATTTATTTAAGTGTATTCTCTAAATGACCTGTCGTTCTATGTCTAAAGTGACGGACTCCGCAATAAGTTACCGGCACAGGAAACTACCGGTACAAGCTTATCCATATTTTCACCCTGGTTAGATTATATTTATTGCGTCGTGTTATATCTCTGTTTTTATTCTATTCATTAATCCTCTCATTGCTAACCTAACCTAACCTAACCTAACTTAACCTAACCTAACCTAACCTAATCATAAGCTGTAATGCAGGTCCGCCCTACTCTGTTCACAGTACTCAGAGGGCTAATACAGTAAATCCTCTAAATAACGGACATCTCTTTCCATGTAATCCGTTAGATGGAGTTTTATATATAACGGATCCCGATATAACGGATTTTTCCCTCAATATAGTGTCCGTTTGAGATAATCACTGTAAGCTTAACTGCTTACAGTGAAAATAAAAAATATATATATTAGATTAATTAAACGCCATATTACCATAAATTTTGACGTAGAAATTTAAATATAAAAGAAATATATAAATAAAATTACCAACGATAATTTTAAAAGCAACAACGGCATAATTCACGAGGTATATATATATATATAAATTAGGACCCTTATATATCATTGAAGAGGCGGAGTCTTGATATACGATCTTGATCAGCAGGATATAATTAGTTCACGTTGTCCATCATGAGGCCTTACGTTGTCCATCATGAGTCTTATTGTTCTTAGCTCTGTGATTTAGAGAGTAGTACTGTGAGGCACCTTATAGGGGGGGTGGTCTAGCCTCACAACTCTTGATAATTACTAACAAATTCTAAGAAATATATTTTAAAATTATTTCTCTGATTTTTTTTTTTTTTAATGGGAGGTGGTGGGTGGTGAGGGATAGAAGGGGAGGGAGAGAGAGGAGGGGAAAGGGAAAAAGGGAGAGAGAATACCTTGATTATTCTTTTCCTGGAATGGTAGGGTTGAGAAGACAGATTGCGTTAATAAATATACACACATATTTTTAGGCTATTATAAATAAGAACTATATTATATTAACATAGAGTATACAGTATATATATATATCTCTCATTGACTGTGATTATACGTGGATTTATGATAATATACCCAAGGCTTGACTGTATGATAATATAGTATATACCTCCCAAACTATTCTCCTCATAACAGCTTCATTAACTGGTCATTTAACCCTTGAACTCATAATTGTACCCCATTAACGTGTGTTGAAGGTCATTGTGAATATTATATAACGCTCTACCACACCTTATACCAGCTTTCTGTCGCTACCAATAATACAATACAATACAACACAACAATACAGTACAATACAATATCACCGCACGAGTCTTACCTGTTAATCAATAGCTCGATGGAACATAAGAAGTGGCTCCATCACCTCAGCCCAATCATGAAGTTTAAGTGAAATCACCAGGTGACAGGGTGTGGAGGTGTGCTCACGAGAATGGTAGTGGTTCATGGTGGTACTGTCGAGGTAGCGGTCATGGTGGTACTGTCGAGGTAGTGGTTCGCGGTGGTACTGTCGAGGTAGTGGTTCATGGTGGTACTGTCGAGGTAGTGGCCGCGGTGATAGTGGTACTGTCGAGGTAGTGGTCATGGTGGTACTGTCGAGGTAGTGGTCATGGTGGTACTGTCGAGGGAGTGGTCAGGAGGTACTGCTTGAGGTAGTGGTCATAGTGGTACTGTCGAGGTAGTGGTCGCATGGTGGTACTGTCGAGGAGGTAGTGGTCAGGGGTACTGTCGAGGTAGTGGTCATAGTGGTAACTGTCGAGGTAGTGGCCGCGGTGGTACTGCTCGAGGTAGTATCATGGTGGTACTGTCGAGGTAGTGGTCATAGTGGTACTGTCGAGGTAGTGGTCATAGTGGTACTGTCAGAGGTAGTATGGTGGTACTGCTCGGGTAGTGGTCATGGTGGTACTGTCGAGGTAGTGGTCATAGTGGTACTGTCGAGGTAGTGGTCATGGTGGTACTGTCGAGGTAGTGGTCGGTGGTGGTACTGTCGAGGTAGTGGTCATAGTGGTAGTAGTACTGTCGTGGTCATGGTGGTAGTAGTACTGTCGAGGTAGTGCTGGTGATGGTACTGTCGAGGTAGTGGTCATGGTGGTACCATGTAAGGTGGTCATAGTATATCGAGGTAGTGGTCATCGCCGAGGTAGTACCGCGGTGATAGTAGTAATTACCGAGGTACGGTAGTAGTAGTACCGTCGAGGAAAAAATGCGGTGATAGTGGAAACCGTCGGCGTAGTATTTGCAGTGCCGTCGAGGTAGCGGTCGCGGTGATAGTAGTACCGTCGAGGTAGTGGTCTGCGGTGGTACCGTCGAGGTAGCGGTCATGGTGCAGAAAGTACCGTCGATAGAAATAAGCAGTGGTAGTAGTACTACCGATGTAAAAATGCGGTGATAGTAACGTCGAGGTAATGGCCGCGGTGATAGTAGTACCGCTGGCGTAGTATCGCGCAGAAGTACTGTCGAGGTAGGTCATGGTAGTAGTGCTGCCGGAGGTAGTGGCTCGCGGTGATAGTAGCACTGTCGAGTGTAGTGGCTGCGGCGATAGTAGTACTGTCGAGTAGTGGCTCGCGGGTAGCAGTAGTACCGTCGAGGAAGTACGGTGATAGTAGTACCGTTTATGTAGTGGCCTGCGGTAGTAGTAGGCACTGTCGAGGTAGTGGTCATGGTAGCAGCAGTACTGCCGAAGGTAGTGGCCGTAGTACCGTCAGAGGTAGTATCAGTGGTAAATGCCTGGCGTAGTGGCCGGCAGTGGCACCGTCGAGAAAATGGCGTACTCGTCAAGGTATGGGTCATAGTGGTACTGTCGAGGTAGTGGCTGCGGTGGTACTGTCGAGGTAGTGGTCATGGTGGTACCGTCGAGTGAGTATTGGTAGTGGTACCGTTGCTGGAGGTAGTGGGTCATAGTGGTACTGTCGAGGTAGTGGTCATGGTAGTAGTAGTACCGTCGAGGAAGTACTGCGGTGATAGTAGGACCGTCGGCGCAGTGGCTGCGGTGATAGCAGTACCGTCGAGGTAGTACGCAGTGGGTAAATTGCTCTGAGGCGTAGTGGTCATAGCGGCACCGTCGAGGTAGTGGTCATAGTGGTACCGTCGAGGAAAATGTGGTGGCGCAAATTGGGCCGGGCGTAGTAATCGGTAGTGGTACCGTCGAGGTAGTACCGCAGTGGTACCGTCGAGTAGTGGGTCAGTGGTACTGTCGAGGCACATTAGTTGAATCTTGGTTCCTGAATAAGTCATAAATAAGAGAAAATAAATGGTGTTTTTAACCCATTAGTCCATAAAACAGGAAATGTCTAACTTAAGAATTTAGTTTTGTGGCTTAGAGTATGCACTTCTCTGCACCCAGTTGTTGCTACTATAGTCTCCCTCTGTCTCTCATTCCTTGTTATCCCGCATTACCTGATAAATCCTATTGTTCTCACCATACACAAAGCCGGATTTTAAAATAATTTGGACCAAATTGAAAAAAAAAAATTATCTTATAATATAACCAGTTTTACAATAGCACAGTTTCTTTGTTTACAAATATAAAATTAATTTCTCAATGTCTAGAAGCCACACACACACACACACACACACACACACACACACACACACACACACCTCAAGTTGTGCTTGATTAAGAAAGACAAAGACAGGAACAGAGTGAGTGGTAAAGTTTACTAAAAATACTAAAACCAATAAACTGCCAAGACTACTAACCAATGGATTAATGTGTGTGTAAAGCTATAAAGAATAAGACTTTGCATGAATAAATGCGTATAATAATAGCAAACCCCACCTCACAATATGTTTATTCAATACCTGTGCCTTCCAACAGGTAAGCCATGTTATGATTCGGGCAACCTTCACTCCACCGATTGGAGACTATTTCTAGTAAGTAAGTTCTTTAATATCTTAATGTAAAAGCTTGGTAAGAAATATGTGAGTCTTGACACTTACTCCTAGAGGTTAATTAATGTAGGTAACCCTCCTTACTCACTCTATCTGTTTTCCCACTTTAAAGGAACTGGAAAGAAAAGGAGAAATATTTATATGGTTTGCCATCCATTACACAGTATTCACTTGTAATTTGTGTATTGTACAAGGATAAGAGGCCCAGGGTTTGGACAGGTTACATATATTTTTGGTGGAGTTTGTAGGTGGTTTCCAGTCGATGAAGGGGACAACATTAGAGGCGTCCTTAGGTTTTTTTAGTCAGGGTCCAAAGAGAAATCCCAGTTTCTCTCTCTCTGTACTGCACTGTCTCCACGTAGTCCGGTCACTATGGGGAAATAAAACTGTCTCTCTGCGTGGGTTTCTCCAAAAATATATCTCCCATGTTCATGTAATCCAATGTAAAGGAAAAATTCCTCGGATACAGGTTTGATCTAGGCAGACACCTGTCAAAGATGACACAATATACCACCCAAACTCCAACCTACTTCCATGACACACACACACACACACACACTGGTCACACACACATTACTGCCTTTGCTTTTTGCAGCACAGAGGAAGAAACCAGCTGATCAGCAAGTGCTGTGCTATTATGTTGCGTCTCTGATAAAATTAGGATCTGTATATAATAATGTCCTATGTGTCCTATATGCCAACAAGTCAGAGTTTTTTACTGTGCGGAATTGGATGTGGCAACGCACTAATTATATCATGTTAGGCTGATCAAAGAATAAAGTTGCCTTTGTTATTTGTTGGCTAATACCAGAAGCTGGTCAATAGTATAAAATGGTTTTATTTTCATTAACCAATTGGATTAGTCGTTTCATTTTCATCAGCCAATGGGAGAGCCTGTTTATATTAGTTAGCCGAAAGGATCGCCGCCTGCGCTGAAGGGGGCTGTCAGGGTCGGTGTCGTTCTCATGTTTGGCCGCAAGGATTAGTTCAGCATGTTGCAAATTAATCCTTGCATGTAGGCCAATAGAATTAATCGCCATTAGTTGTCCACTAAGATTAGTCGATGCTCAGAAGATTAACTTTGCCGAGGCCAATAGGAGAGCTACTGCAAATTTGTTTGTTTTCGCTATCAGTTCTATGGTTCCAACAGGTTCTGGACTGGTGGTGTGTGGTATCTCATGTATTCCGTTAAGCAGTATTATGCACAGTAACGAGCTTAGCGCCATGAGTTCATGAGGTGATGGCAATTGAGAAGGATTGTCCTCTACCACGTTAGTCAGCGCTGGAACAATTAGAGAGAGATGATTGGTTGCGCGCTCCATTACTCTTGACCAATTACTCAGACGAAGCGGACGGCACTAAAAGGTGGTTCAGTAAATTAATTGAATCAAAGTACTGTTTCTAATACATGAGAGAGATTTTATTATGATTATTGTTCTGGTATAATATGTCATTGTGGCTATTATTATTATTATTATTATTTTACTATTATTATTATTATTATTATTATTATTATTATTATTATTATTACTATTATTATTATTATTATTATTATTATTATTATTGTTGTTGTTGTTGTTATTTTACCACTCAAACTCTCTCTCGTAACAAAACAAGAAATAATACAACATTCAATTACAAGGACACATAAGCCATCCAAAGTTAATGCCTTGATTTAACGAAACATACACAGGATTATCATTCATACAACCTCATTTTAACCAGGCGTAATGTAGAGGATTATTGTCTGTCACCCCAGACGAGATGCACACAGTATTCATTATTATTCATAAACTCAGGCACATGACCCTGGTCGAAAATGCCACTACTAAATTTACTTTATTATTTCATCTGCCTTGTTTGTTTTGTTTTTGTTTGTTCTTTTGCATTTTTTGGCGAAATCTCCAGTGGCGAGTTTCACGGTGTTATATATGGCTTTCATGAATTTGCACTTTTTTAATTATAAGACACCGCACACAATGCATTGTCACCATGCCTGATACATTACCCTGACCGAACGATACATTTCGAAACAAATTGCTCTAGCCGAGGAAGGATCTTTATTTTCCCGTTCTGTAACGTAATTTTCTGACTGGACCGAAGACACGTGGTGTTGTGAACCCGCGGAAGAACTGGATCAACAACGTTTGTTGACCCGGCTTAGCTTAGTTGTGGGGGGGTACCCACCACCTGAGGTCCCAGCGAAGACCTGCTAATCAGTGACAAGCCCGTTCCGGATCAACCAATCAATCATCAACTGTCAAATGACAGCCGTCAATTGCAGTCATCAATCGTGCGTAGTCAAGTGGACCACGAAACCTGTCATACTGAAATGTCGTAATATTGGGAGGAGACCACCACGTGACCTCTTTCAGTCCCCGCCCACGCGCATCATCCTGTCTGTTCGAAATGCCCTGCGCGACTGAGGACCGCCGTGTTTTCCGCTGCGGTATTTGCCGCAGCAATATTTTTTCGCACCACACCTGGCGGCGCACATATCGGACTATGTTCACCAGCGGCTACCGGAATTTAATAATGTCATTTAATTTTATGATTCGCGTCCATTAATTCGGTAAATTACATTTAATATCGTATAGGCCTAGTTCCAAAAGTCTCCGTCCGCTTGGGAGGGAGGCGCTGTTGGCTCTTGGCCAACCTGTCACAATGGCTTAGAGTGACTCAGCGTATCGGCAGCTTGGTTATTTACGTACTAATGTCTCTGAATATCACACCGAAATTTCTGAATATTCCACACACACACACACACACACATATATATATATATATATATATATATATATATATATATATATATATATATATATATATATATATATATATATATATATTTATTTATTTATTTATGTACGTATCTATGATTATGTATAACTGAAAATGGAAAGTGCGAAGTCCAAAATAATGTATGTATTTACAAAATTACATTATTACCACCAGAGTACAATTTCAATAAAGGCGCAACACAGGCACCAGGTGGGGTGCAGGTCCTGCTGTGAAGTGTTGCAATGTACACGCACTACTCAGGCTGCTGACAGCCGGCGCCTGCGATGGTAATGATGAAAACCGATTTTCGAGTCCGATATCCCGGACATACCTTCCCGATATCTCCGCCCGTACACCGTTGTGTGAGGGAGACAGATGAGATTTATTTTTATTTATTTATTTTTTACGGGGATTAGCCCACCCAGGCACAGGTCACTGGCCCACATCGGGGCCTAGGAGGCGAAAATGTAATAATAATAATAATAATAATAATAATAATAATAATAATAATAATAATAATAATAATAATAATAATAATAATAATAGTAATAGTAATAATAATAATAATAATAATAATAATAATAATAATAGTAATAATAGTAATAATAATAATAATAATAATAACAATAATAATAATAATAATAATATAGAACCATAAAGAAATACAAAATGAAAAAAAAAGTGAGAAACTATACATGACTGTTGTGTTGTCAATATTAAGAGAAACAACTGAGACCCTGCAATTGTGTGTAAACGAGGTAGAAGTCAGATCAGCAACCTGTGACTTGGTCACAATTTTCGTCTCAATAACCAAACGAACAGGATCACCCACAATGAATCAAAGACCGTGAGGTGCATGAGAGGGGAAGGAGGGAGTGGTCTTTCATACACTTCTTGAGGGAAATCTGGCTTACGTTGAAATAATGCCCGAAGGTGGCAGCGGAGGCGGAACAAAACTACTTGCCTGCGCATCACACGCTTGAGTAAACATAGGGAGTAATATAGGAAGTAATATAGGGCGTTGAGCACGGTGACAACAAGTGCCACCCCAAGGCACACCACCAACGATATTACTCTTATTAGTTGATAGTCCAGATTTCTGAGAATTTTGGAGTATATTTGAATCTGATGCTTTGTGTGTGGAATTTTCACCATTGGACCGATGAGTGGCCAACTCGTGTATGCAGGAGGCTCCACGTCCAGGCTGCTCGCGTATGCAGGAGGCTCCACGTCCAGGCCGCTAAGTTCAGGAAGGGCGACAAAGGAAGCGTTCCGCAATACTTCTAGAAATTCATAGTAATGCTGAATCGCTTCTATTGTTGTCGGGATATGGGACTTCAAATCTGCCAACTCCCTGTCTAATTTCCGACTATAGAAATTTCCGAGAATAACTATACCCGCGAAGAGCAAACTAAATGCCACAGTTACCATCATTTTCATTTATTATACTTGTATATTGTACATTTTCTTGTCGGGAGGTGATTAGAGGTTACATATTTTTGTAGCAAGAGGTACGTTATCAACTATACTGTAGATGATGGGGTAGTGGATACAGTGTAGATGATGTAGTGTAGTGGATATAGTGTAGTGCAGATGATGTAGTGTAGTGGATATAGTGTAGTATAGATGATGTAGTGTAGTGGATATAGTGTAGCGTAGATGATGTAGTGTAGTGGATACAGTGTAGATGATAGTGTAGTGTAGTGGATATAGTGTAGTGAATACAGTGTAGATGATAGTGTAGTGTAGATGATGTAGTGTAGTGGATACAGTGTAGATGATAGTGTAGTGTAGATGATGTAGTGTAGTGGATATAGTGTAGTGTAGATGATGTAGTGTAGTGGATACAGTGTAGTGTAGATGATGTAGTGTGGTGGATATAGTGTAGCGTAGATGATATAGTGTAGTGGATACAGTGTAGATGATAGTGTAGTGTAGTGGATATAGTGTAGTGAAAACAGTGTAGATGATAGTGTAGTGTAGATGATGTAGTGTAGTGGATACAGTGTAGATGATAGTGTAGTGTGATGATGTAGTGTAGTGGATATAGTGTAGTGTAGAGATGATGGGGTAGTGGATACAGTGTAGTGTAGATGATGTAGTGTGGTGGATATAGTGTAGTGTAGATGATATAGTGTAGTGGATACAGTGTAGATGGTAGTGTAGTGGATACAGTGTAGATGATGGGGTAGTGGATACAGTGTACTGTAGATGATGGGGTAGTGGATATAGTGTAGATGATGTAGTGTAGTAGATACAGTGTAGATGGTAGTGTAGTAGATACAGTGTAGATGGTAGTGTAGTGGATACAGTGTACTGTAGATGATGGGGTAGTGGATATAGTGTAGATGATGGGGTAGTGGATATAGTGTAGATGATGTAGTGTAGTAGATACAGTGTAGATGGTAGTGTAGTGGATACAGTGTAGATGATGGGGTAGTGGATACAGTGTAGATGATGGGGTAGTGGATATAGTGTAGATGTGGGGTATGGATACAGTGTAGATGATGTAGTATAGTAGATACAGTGTAGATGGTAGTGTAGTAGATACAGTGTAGATGGTAGTGTAGTGGATACAGTGTAGTGTAGATGATGGGGTAGTGGATATAGTGTAGATGATGTAGTGGATACATAGTGTAGATGATAGTGTAGATGATGGGGATAGTGGATACAGTGTAGATGGATAGTGTGTAGATGAGTAGTGGATACAGTGTAGATGATAGTGTAGTGGATACAGTGTAGATGGTAGTGTAGTGGATACAGTGCAGATGATGGGGTAGTGGATACAGTCTTAGATGATGGGGAATTCAGTGGATATAGTGTAGATGATGTAGTGTAGTAGATACAGTGTATATGGTAGTGTAGTGGATACAGTGTAGATGATGGGGTAGTGGATACAGTGTAGATGATGGGGTAGTGGATATAGTGTAGATGATTGGGTAGTGGATATAGTGCAGATGATGTAGTATAGTAGATACAGTGTAGATGGTAGTGTAGTAGATACAGTGTAGATGGTAGTGTAGTGGATACAGTGTAGATGATGGGGTAGTGGATACAGTGTACTGTAGATGATGGGGTAGTGGATATAGTGTAGATGATGTAGTGTAGTAGATACAGTGTAGATGGTAGTGTAGTAGATACAGTGTAGATGGTAGTGTAGTGGATACAGTGTACTGTAGATGATGGGGTAGTGGATATAGTGTAGATGATGGGGTAGTGGTTATAGTGCAGATGATGTAGTATAGTAGATACAGTGTAGATGGTAGTGTAGTAGATACAGTGTAGATGGTAGTGTAGTGGATACAGTGTACTGTAGATGATGGGGTAGTGGATATAGTGTAGATGATGGGGCAGTGGATACAGTGTAGATGATGTAGTGTAGTAGATACAGTGTAGATGGTAGTGTAGTGGATACAGTGTAGATGATGGGGTAGTGGATACAGTGTAGATGATGGGGTAGTGGATATAGTGTAGATGATTGGGTAGTGGATACAGTGTAGATGATGATGCAGTGTAGATGATAGTGTAGTGTAAATGATAGTGTAGATGATGATGTAGTGTAGATGATAGTGTAGTGTAGATGATGATGTAGTGTAAATGATAGTGTAGTGTAAATGATAGTGTAGATGATGATGTAGTGTAGATGATAGTGTAGTGTAAATGATAGTGTAGATGATGATGTAGTGTAGATGAGAGTGTAGTGTAGATGATGATGTAGTGTAGATGATGATGTAGTGTAGATGAGAGTGTAGTGTAGATGATGATGTAGTGTAGGTGATGATGTAGTGTAAATGATAGTGTAGATGATGATGTAGTGTAGATGATAGTGTAGTGTAGATGATGATGTAGTATAGATGATGATGTACTGTAGATGGTGATGTAGTATAGATGATGATGTAGTGTAGATGATAGTGTAAATGATAGTGTAGATGATGATGTAGTGTAAATGATAGAGTAGAGGGTCATCCATTATTATTAGTAGTGTAGTGGATATAGTGATGATGTAGTGGATATAGTGATGATGTAGTGGTGAGCATTGGTGATTCTTTATTCATTGCCTTTATTACAAATTTACTTTTTTTTCATTAAGTGGTAAGGTTTTGAATATTCTTTGTTTTGTTGTGGTATATTTTTTTCTCGCCTGGTTAAACCGTAAGTAATTTGACATAAAGTTGATCTGATTTATATTATGAAGAATTATATAGTAAATAGATTGTCTGAATTATTATAACTGCTGTGTGTGTGTGTGTGTGTGTGTGGGTGTGTGTGTGTGTGATGCTGTTTAGTGTGTTTTCCGTAAATACCAAACGAACTCAACGTGTTTACCATAGCCACACACACACACACACACACACACACACACACACACACACACGTTACTCTAACTCTCCGTCAAGATATAAATATAACACACGAGAGGCCATAAAAAACAACCCTCTATTTTTCTCTCCATTGATTTCATTAAAACTTCATCTTCCACTCCCATGAAAGGAATAAAAGTGAGTTACTGGTCTTCACAACACCTTAGCATGACACCCACGGTGGCTCTGATACCTACCTTGATCTGTGGTGCTGGGGAGAGGAGGAGATGGGGTGGGGTGTGGGGTCGGGTGGTGTGTTAAGTGGGGGGTGAGAAGGATGGAAGAGGTGGAGAGAGGGGTGGGTGGATATGTGGGTGGATGGATGGAAGAAGACAGTATAGCCAGAGTGAATAATGAAGGGAGAGAGGACGGAGGAGATGGGAAGAAAAGACGAACAGGAGGAAGTGGATGACTATGGTGGAAACTAGATGCTAAAATCTCTCTCTCTCTCTCTCTCTCTCTCTCTCTCTCTCTCTCTCTCTCTCTCTCTCTCTCTCTCTCTCTCTCTCTCTCTCTCTCTCTCTCTCTCTCTCTCTCTCTCTCTCTCTCTCTCTCTCTCCACCTTATTGATACAATGGTGGAGGAAAAATTAGCGATAAAAAGAGACGAGGAGAGAAATGGATGTATGTGAGAAGAGAATTAAGAAAATAAACAGAGAATAAAGAAAAGAGGAAGAGCCAAAAAAAAAGTAACCGGGAAAAGAAGAAAACAGAAGATGATGAAAAGGATAAGGGTGTGGAGAAGGAGGAGGAAGAGGAGTAGAGGAGAATAAGAGAGAAAGACAAAATGAATGGGAGAAGGGAGCGGTCGACACATTCAATAGCCCTTTTGTTAACGTTAGGAAGCATTATTTACAAAGGGGTTTATAGTTGACCCCCTCCCTGCCCTCCATCACTGTCTCCCCCCTCCCCTCCCTGCCCCCCTGTTCCCCCTTCCTGCCTACACTGTTTCCCTCCTTCCTGCCTCCCTCCCTCCCTGCCCCCCTCTACCCCCCCATCCCTACCCCCCTCCTACTCCTCCGACGCTCAATAGTACTGTACTGATTTTCTGTACACTGTGCCTTTTGTTTTTGCTCTCTCTCTCTCTCTCTCTCTCTCTCTCTCTCTCTCTCTCACTGGCTACATAATAAAGCCATTCTCCAGGCTCATATATAAAGTATTTATATATATCATTGGTCGTAGGCGTAAGTTCATTCATTCGTGTTCTTACTTGCATTAGGTACACTTCTGCTGGCCTCTTAACGTGGTCAGTACTATACACTGTTGATAGAGCCTTTCCCTAGACCAGTAAAGTAACGTATATGGTACTTTTTTTTACTGGTTTTAATGCTACTTATTTCCTCATACTAATTACTCTTGCAGTGATGTCTGCCCGCTATCGTGAGTCTTAACGTTAGATGGGAACTTTACCGGCCGAAGTATGTGGTTAGGTTAGGTTAGGTTAGGTAGAAGATCTGGTGATGTTTGACAACTTATTTTTTATTGTAAATTTTTTTCTCCTCCATCTCCTTATCTGAACTGCTGCATTATTTTGGGGGGACTGACTAACGGGTATCCAGGTCAAGATAACTGTTATGATGAACAGACCTTAAAACAAGTGCGTTCCCCCGTGATCCTGTAGTCGTTGATCCCGGTGCAGCTTTCAGTCGCACTGCAGTGTTCAGCAGGGTGGGTGTTGGCTTCCCGTGACCCTGACTGCCTGGCATATCTCGTGTAATCTCTTCACTCCGGGGACCTTACTTTTGATAGTCTATTTAGATAACCCCAAGTGATATGTCTCTATATCCACCAAGATACACATTACATTGTAGCTTAATTTCCTTAGACCCACAGGTGTTCAATTAAGATTAGTGTAGGTAACTTGGCGGATCATTCAAGGACACATTTCTTAGTGTCACCGCTGAGAGATTTTACGGCCCCAGACTCCATAACTTCGATCAGCAAAAGTCCAATACCTGCAGCACAAAGCCCTGAGTCAACGGGAAGCTGTGACTCTCTCGCCTGCTGTGTCACCTAAGACTGCATGGTCGGGTCCGTATGTCACCATCACTACATTTCAAAACAATCAAACTTGGGCGCCATAAACTATACTGTCAATAATTATTCCAACTACGGCTGGTGGCAGGTGTTGGCCAATTGAAAGTGTCATTTAATTTTTAAGCCACGGTAAAGGATTCAATTTTATTTGAGTGTAGCGCATCCGAGTAGCTAATAACTGAGGGATTTTTTTATTGTGTGTGTGTGTGTGTGTGTGTGTGTGTGTGTGTGTGTGTGTGTGTGTGTGTGTGTGTGTGTGTGTGTGTGTGATCTATGCCATTAGTTTTCTGTTATTTTTTGCAGTAACTCATTTTTTTGGTGTTTGATAATTCAGAAAATATAACGTTGCATTTCTCTTCAGTCATTTGGATTTACGTATTTTTTAAATGATAATAATACAGTGATTTCTATTGTCCCTTATGGCCGTGACAACTTGTACTCGTGGCTTGGAATTAGAGACCTTTAACCCATATAAAGTGTTACTCATGGGTGTTACCGCGTCTGCCAGACCCACTTGGCAGACACACATCAGTACAACTCGGTCTTAAGATATCACCGACGTTTTACCCCATTCAGTCCTCCCTCATCTGACACGATAGCAGTTAAGACTGAGAGGCTTTGACTGACTCTAATGAATGACTGTATCTGGTGAGGAAACTTTGCTTTACCTCCCATATACTGGTAACACCGTAACCAAAGAACTTGTCCTGTCACCAGTATACAGTATAGTGACTCTTAAAGCCACCAGTTAGAAATGATCTATAGAAACATGTAGAGTTGATGTACCTGAGTTTCCCATCTTTAATAAAGGTTTAATTGCATAAAAGACAGGGAGGCTTAATATGCTCCTTTGTTTATCCATCCACAGCGAGAAGACTCCCAAATGGTTAGGAGTGTCAGCATATTGATATCTGGTTCTACGTTGGTCTAATCCATATCCTCTTTGTACAAGATTCTGTTTATAGGAGAGCAACCATATCAGTTTACCTCCTCAGTACTGCATTACTTCGGTACCAAGCTGAAGCAATTTTTTTTTCAGGAGAGGAAGGAGGTTAATTCTGACCATTGTAATATTTGAATGATACTTACAAATTATTACAAGGTAGAATATATCACTCATGTGTATGTTTGTAAAGTCTTAAGTGGGGTGGTGGCTGCCGGCCTGCCTCTCCTTCAGCCCCTGTGTTGTTCCCTTGTGTTTAGTACAGTTGTCAGAATCCTCACAAATAGTGGTTAGTTTGTCTTCATTTCTCCACGTGAACTATGAGGAAATAGTCACAAGCTCTTTCCTTGAGGTCAGATCTTTTATAATGCCTGAGAGTTTCTTTAAGATCATCTCCTGGACCTGATATTAACCACATCATTCATCAATCATCGTTAATGGTTTACTCTACTGTACATTATCCCATTGTAAATATCTGCTCACTGACGACTAATTTAGCAGAACGTCCGGTGCACTTATTGGCATCACACAACTGGTGGTACACTGAACGAGGATGCTCAGGGTTTCAAACTCCATTGATTCCATTATTGATTTTGGTCTATACGCGCCTTGACCGTCCTCGTCATGTGTCTGAGGAATACCAGGTGTCACTTGAGACCTGCGATACACCTGGGAGCTGGGACACAGGTAAGGTATATCAACCTTCACCTTCCCACGTTGTAGGGTTATGTACGTATGTTCATTGCTGTATAATAAATATCCTGTAATTATTTTAACCAGAGTTTGTTGTAAAAAGGGATGTTTTATTATTTATATTATTATTATTATTAGACCTCTTAACGTTAGTCTTATGGCTGCTATAAATGTTATCACTTGATTCATAGCCGATGAAGAAGTCAATCGAGCCACACTCACCAGGTAAAAAGTTGGCCCATAAAAATTCTTTCGTCTGAACCTTTTATTTCTTTGAATTAAAGAGGAAGTATAGATTGGTGGTTGTTTGGGTGCTCAGGGGAAGGGGGGGAGAGGGGGCGAGGAGAGAGGAGAGGAAAGGGGGCGAGGGAGGGAGGAAAGGGGGCGAGGGAAGGAGGAGAGGGGGAGAGGGAAGGAGGAGAGGAGGCGAGGGAGGGAGGAAAGGGGGCGAGGGAGAGGGAAGGAGGGGGGCGAGGAAGGGAGGGAAAGGAGAAAGGTTGGCGAAGATAGAAAAACAGGGAGAAAGGAAAAATAAATAGATATTAAAAAAAATATATATAAAATACATCAAAACCCCAAACGCCTCCACACACACACACACACACACACACACACACACACTAATTCTCCTCGTCCTTTACCTTCTCTTTATTCTATTCCCTCACCTTCCTGTCTCCTCCTCTCCTCCTCTTCCTTCCCCCTCCTCCTTCTTCCCTCACTTTTCTGACTCTTCTCTACCTCTCCATTTTTCCTCACACCTTGCACTTCCTTCCTCCTTCCTCACCCTTCCTCCTCACCCTTCTTCTCACCCTCTCCTCAAGAAACTCACATGTATCAGCCCTTTCTTCCCCCTCCTCCTCCTCCCCCTCCTCCTACCTCCTTACCCCTACCTAAACCCTCCTCCTCCTCCCCTACCTCCCCACACCCTCCCCACCCCCCCTTCCTCCTCCCTCCTCCCCTACCTCCCCACCCTCCCCCACTGCCCCCTTCTCCTCCTCCTCCCCTACCTTACCCCTCCCCTGCCCCCTTCCTCCTCCTCCTCCTCCCTACCTCACCTCCCCCTGCCCCCCCTTCCCCCTCCTTCTCCTCCTCCTACCCCTTCCCTACCTAGCCTCTCGTCCTCCCATTACCTCACCTCCCCCCCTGCACCTCCTCCTCCTCTCCCCCCACCCCCTTCCCCTATCTAAAACCCTCCCTCCTCCTCCTCCCTCCTCCTCCCCTACCTCCCCTCCCCTCCCCCTCCTCTCCCTCCTCCCCTCCCCCTACCTCCCCCCCCCTTCCTCCTCTCCCTCCCTCCTCCTTTACCCCTCCCCCCCCTTCTCTCCTCCTCCTCCTCCTACCCCCTTCCCCTACCTAAACCCTCCTCCTCTTCCCCTACCTCACCCTCCCCCCTGCTCCCCTTCCTCCTCCTCTCCTCCCACGTTTCGGCTTCCTCTACCGTCCTCCTACTCTCCCATTGCGCCACTTTTACTTTAGTTCCCCGTTTCTCCTCTCGTGTATCCCGTGTGTTCAGGGGTCACTCACTAGTTCCTCCTGATCACTGAACTTCCCTCCTACCATCTCTTAATTTGTTCCTCTCTTCCTTCCCTCCTTCCCCTTGTCTCCTCCTCCTCCCCCTCCTACCTCTCTCTCCCTCTTTCCTCTTCCTTCTTTATTTCTTTCTCTCTTTCTTTTTTTCTTTCTTTATTTATTTATTTCTTCTCCCATGTATATCGATTTTCCTCTTCATCTCACTTGCATCTTCTCCTCTTCCTCCTCCTCAAAATTTATTCTTCCCTACTCCTTCCCTATACCTCTCAGAGAGGCAACACCTACCTCCGCTCCTCAGACCCTCCCCCCCAGCCCCCTCCCCCCAGCCCCTCCCCCAGCCCCTCCCCAAGCGCCCCCCAGCCCTCCCAGCCCCCCCAAGCCCCTCCCCCTCAGCCCCTCCTTAAGTACCTGACAGTCATTCACTACCTGGCCTCCTCCTCCTCACAGCTGCGCCTCACACACTACAAATAACCGGCACTTGTTTATATCTGTCTTGACGTGAAAACAAATGTGTCTCCCTTTCTTTCTCTCTTTATAACTACCTACTCAGTTATGTATACCTGTGTGCTTATATCTATATACAGATTTATGGCTATGACATAGGCTTAATCTCTTATCTATTTTCTTATCCATCTATCTATCTCTCTATCTGGACCTGGACAGTAACTGGCTTATAAGTATTTGAAAATCATTTGATATAAACCAATCATATATGACCCAGAAATAGATGCCCAGATATTACCCAGTGTTCAGGGAATTATGTCCGCCACTGTGTTAATGTCTCTCCCTTATCAACCTGAGATGGTGTAGGAGAGGAAGCAACGAGGTGATAACTAAAACACGGTAGTAATGATAAGGAAGTGAAGTGTGGGAGGCAGGTCGTGTAGCGAGAGGAACACACATGGGAAAAGAGGCATAGAATAGGTGGATGGATTCAGGAGGTTTAGAGACGTTTATTGGTCCAGTAGTGGTGAAGGTGAGAACATAGGGGGACTATCTTTGTTTAATTGTGTGTGTGTTTGTTGAGTGTGTGTGTGTGTGTTGTGCTTTGTGTGTGTTGTGTGTTGTGTTAGACCCCAGTACGGGAGAATCACATCAGAGGTCTGGGCGGTGTAGGAGGTCCACTTACCCTCCTGATTGCCTCTCAAAGTGCCGGTAAAGGAACTTAAGTGGTTGCTTATATTAACTGTGTCTTAAGTGGGTTGAGGCTCAAGAGATTGGTTGGCTGTTTGTGTGTGGTGAGCTTTGTGTGTTGGTTTATGTCTCAGTAGTGTTTGTTGTCAAGTTTATAGTGGTTTTTGTGTGCAGATCGCTTGCTTGCTTGCTTGCTTGCTTGGCTGGACTGATGGTTGATTATGTGTTTGCTTTTGTTAGTGGTGAGCTTACAGTCGGTCTGTGTTCGTGTGGAAGTCGATCACCAGCTGTTGTTTTTTCTTGATAGTCTTTTGTTGCGTTTAACTTTTTGTGTGAGTGTTTGTGTGCTTTTATGAGAGAGAGAGAGAGAGAGAGAGAGAGAGAGAGAGAGAGAGAGAGATTGTCACAAGTTTGTCTGTCCTGTCTTTAATGTTTTCTTTTGGGTGTCTGTGATATTTAACGTACTAAGACAAGCGAGTGTTGTTGTGATCGTGTTGTTTTGTATGGTCTTGTTAACCCTTTGAGTTCTGGAGGGGTTAAACCATCGTCGTCCAGAGGGTTAAACCATCGTCGTCCAGAGGATTAAACCATCGTCGACAAAGGATTAGATCATCTTAGTCAAAAAATTAATTCATCATCCTCAAACGGCTAAATCATCATCCTTAAAAGGTTAATCCAGCATCCTCAAAGGTGTTAAACCATCGTCGTCCAGAGGGTTAAACCATCGTCGTCAAATATATAAATCCTCCTCCTCAAAGGGTTAAACCATCGTCCTCAAAGAGTTAAAGGAAATGTCTCCCTCCTTACCCCCCCCCCCTCCCCCTTCACCTTCATAAATTAAATTGGATGTTCCCGGACACTCAGGTTAGAGTCCTTTAAAGGCCGACGAACTCATTAACCAACCCCTCACAACACCTGTCGACACTGTTCCACGTTCCACAACACTACACTTCCTGCCTAGGGGGGGGGGGTTGGTGGTGGGTCTTTCGGGGTCAAATTAGGCTGTTGGATTATGTTCGAATGCCTTGTTGTTGCTTTAAATTACTGTAGACGTGACTTTAATTCCAATTATTACTTTAAAATTTGGACGCTAGTTTTCTCTTGTCAATTATGGTGTTCCTCTGGGGTTTTTTCCTGTCAGTTATGTTGTTGGGGGAGATGGTGATGGCGGGGAGCAGGTGAGCTATAGTGTTCTTCAGCAGATATCATGATTGTACAATAGTCCTCTGTTGTCTGTTTTGGTCTTGTAGTCTCTCCGCCGCCCAGGGTACGTGAGGGCGCCTCCTGAACCACTCATGAAGATAGTTATCATCTCCATAATATCTTTCCCCATTTGCCGCAGCAGGAAGAGTCGACCTTTTTATCTATCCTCCATAATAGGATAGGATCATTTTCCTCCTTCCCAGTATTCTCGAATTATTTCTCCTCTTCCCTCTCATGCATTCAGGAGTCACCACCACCATTTCCCCTCTCTTTTCCTCCTCACAATATTTATATCTACCTTTCTCTTCCCCATTTTTCAACACACGTACACCCATGCTTCTCCTTCGCTCCCTTCCCTCCTCACCCCTCCCCAATTCCCCTTCCTTTACACACACACACACACGGGGAGGTGGGGCTAGGTCCTGCTCATCACTGGCGACAATGAGTCAGTAATCATCTCGCTCACCGTGGCTACATTGACATACTTGATCAACCCGGACGATCAGGAGAACTCATCATCGCTCTCACCTTTACACCAGACACACACACAGACACGGCTTGCTATACCCAGGAGTGGTCGTGCAGGCGAATACCACTGGCGAGAGGATCAATGATTTGGAGACGAGGGTGATGGCGATAAGCAAAGGCGATCGGATATGTTGATACGTGAGCGACTAGCGATTGGTGGCTTGTGGCTATTAGGAGTGACGAGTGGGTATCAGTCAGCCTTAGAGAGAGTTACCCTGGAGACAGTGAAGGAACTGTTATTTTTCGCCATGCTATTTCCGTGTCTTACTCTGTACCGATTAATAAACCGTCTTTATTTTTTTTTACTATTTCATGTTTCTGCTGTTGATGATAAAGATTTACTTAAAAAACAAAAACAACAATAATAATAACAGTAAAAATAACAATTAATAACAATAATAATAACTGTAAAAATAACAATAATAACAATAATAATGATAATATAAAATTATTGCAGGAAACTTTTATATATACACTCATTATTTGTCCCATTACTCATTGTCTCATAGTTAAATTCATAATCCACAATAAACCTGACTGTCTCATCTCACTCTATCAATGGGGAATTACTCACTAACATAAATCGCAAGGCAGCGCTATTCTTACTTGGTGTAGCAGTGACGTTTAACACAGGAGAATACACTGCACTACTCAGAAACCTAGAGAGAGAGAGAGTTTTAACATCTATTGACTTACATTTTCTTTTTAGTTGTTGAGAGGATTTTTATTTTTTCCTCCTCCTCCTCCTCCTCCTCCTCCTCCTCCTCCTTCTTCACCAGGTAAACTGTAAGGTTTTCTCTTTTGTCACTGAGTTAAAGTCCATTAATTGTTGTGGTTCTGTACACACCTGGCGGGGACTTCAAAATAACACAGTTTATCAGATAGTCTTCCCTACTGCATGATGATTCTTGCTCGAGGACACAATTTCTTTCTTAAATCAAGCGGAGATTATTTTGGCCCTGGGAGGTAATTTCAAGATTGATTACTTATCGTGCAACATGAGTCTCAATTTCCAGTGTCTTAGTGATTGACTCTTTGAATAATTGTTCTCGCGAGCCCCGTTCAATAAGTCACCCCGTCCCCTAATCTCATCTTACCATCTTGACGTGTGTGTGTGTGTAGTGTGTGTGTGTAGTGTGTGTGTGTGTAGTGTGTGTGCGTCTAGTGTGTGTGTGTGTGTGTGTGTGTGTGTGTGTGTGTGTGTGTGTGTGTGTCGCTCAACACCCAGGTTTATAAAAAAAAGTTATTAACATCAACAAGATCTTCATTTTATTTCCCTTAAGTTGTAAACGAGTTCATTATTAAATCATAATAAAACCTGGATCTGTTTTCATTATAAACCTGAAGGCTGCTGCCTCTTGACTCTGGTAAACACCCCTTCAAAAGTCCTTCCAATCTGTTAATAATAATGAAAAAAGATGTTTATTTTTTGTGTGTGTTTCATAGCTAATTGGTGAAAGCTAATTGGTGAAAGCTAATTGGTGAAAGCTAATTGGTGAAAGCCTTGTTGGTGAAAGCCTTGTTGGTGAAAGCCTCCTCCGCTTCTTAGGAGTCATATGGGAGGATAATTACTGCTGTTCTCCCATTTACTTATTTAACCAGTAATATGAAGAGTTACTTATGGTGTTTTTTTCTCCTCTTGCCTTTCCTTTTGAGAGAGAGAGAGAGAGAGAGAGAGAGAGAGAGAGAGAGAGAGAGAGAGAGACGGAAGAGAACGAAGATTGAGGGATAGGATTTTGAGAGGTAAGTGAAAATAATTGAAAGAGAAAAAGGGAGGAGAGAGAGATGATGATGATGATAGGTTAGATAAATCAAGCTTAGGTGGAACAGATAGCAATAACACCACCATCACCACCACCTGCACCATCACCACTATCACCTTCACCACCATCATCATCACTACTATCACCTTCACCACCACTACTACCTGCACCATCACCATCACTACCTGCACCATCACCACTATCACCTTCACCACCATCATCACTAATATCACCTTCACCACCACTACTACCTGCACCATCACCATCACTACCTGCCATCACCACTATCATATCCCTACCATCATCACTACTATCACCTTCACCACCACTACTACCTGCACCATCACCATCACTACCTGCACCATCACCACTATCACCTTCACCACCATCATCACCACTACTATCACCTTCACCACCACTACTACCTGCACCATCACCATCACTACCTGCACCATCACCACCATCACTATCACCTTCACCACTACTTTCACCATCACCACCATCATCATCACTATCACCTTCATCACTACCTACACCATCACCATCATCACTATCACCTCCACCACTACTTTCACCATCCCCACCATCATTATCATCATCACTATCACCTTCACCACTACCTACACCATCACCATCATCACTATCACCTTCACCACTACTTTCACCATCACTACCATCATCATCATCATCATCATCACTATCACCTTCACCACTACCTACACCATCACCATCATCACTATCACCTTCACCACTACCTACACCATCACCATCATCACTATCACCTTCACCAACACTACCTGCACCACCACAACACTCGCTCAGGTGTACACAACAACTCCTCCCGCCTCACCATCCCTGCTCCCCGTCTTAGCCTTCGTCGCTAGGCAATACGCTCGGCTCTCAAGTCTCAACCTCATAGCATCCCCCTTGATTAATCTTAATTGCTCTTCCCGACGAGGTATGCCTAGAGATATTTGTTGCGGTCTCCCAACTCCTGTAGATACGTTCCTCCTTCACTGTACTGTAGGAGTGTAGGTCGTTCGGGTCACTACACGAGCCAGAGATCAGATATTACGACTGTAGAAAGTTAAAGGGCAAGACAACACAGAGGGCATTGAATGTTTTATTATGGAGTCTGGCGAGATGACTTTCTGTTTGTTTTTTAATCACTTTTTTACGATAGTTTTCAATGTTTTCTACTAATTAAAAGCTAAGTAAGCTCTCTCTCTCTCTCTCTCTCTCTCTCTCTCTCACACAGGTCGTACTCAGTTATCTGTCATCAAATCCATGTGTATAGATACTGTTTGTTTCTTGTCATAGTGAACGTCTATTTGTTGGGCAAGTCGAGGGTCCTGAAACCTGCTGTAATGTGTCTGGCAGGAGATAAGCGTTAGTGTAATGTTGTGAATACAGTAATGATGATAACAGCTTTATGGGTTACAGAAGTTTCTTCTTGAATATATAATTATTTTTATTGATACTGTTTTTGTTATTGTCATTGTTGTTGTTATTGTTATTATTATTATTATTAGTGTTGTTATTATCATTATTATTAATATTTGTTGTTGTTATCATTTGTAATATTATTATTATTATTATTATTATTATTATTATTATTATTATTATTATTATTATTATTATTATTATTATTATTATTATTTCCTTAACTAATTTACAACATCATTATAATCATCATAAGAAATCAATAACATCACCATAATTATTACGATCTGATGAAAAAACCAAGTAACGATCAGAATACGAAACAAACCAGGGGCGTTACTCTTTGGTCTCCTCCGCTATGATATATCAAGGCACCGGGAACAATACTGCCCGACCTCACCTTCAGAACGAGGGGAGGAGGAGCAATCATGAAGAACCATTAAGGAGGGGAGGGTAATGTGGGTCCTCGTCACCCCCTCGAGACATCCAGTTCATATACAGGATTGCAACTCTCTCAACCTTGGGAATGTTAGTTTTGTTTCTTCTTCTTCTTCTTCTTCTTCTTCTTCTTCTTCTTCTTCTTCTTCTTCTTCTTCTTCTTCTTCTTCTTCTTCTTCTTCTTCTTCTTCTTCTTCTTCTTCTTCTTCTTCTTCTTCTTCTTCTTCTTCTTCTTCTTCTTCTTCTTCTTCTTCTTCTTCTTCTTCTAGTTATTTTATGCCTCTTCCATTTTCCTTCTTTCTTCAGTATTCTTTTTTATATTCTCTTTTACTGTTTCTCTTCTCTTCATCATTTCTTTTCATTTTTTGCTCGTATCCAAACTGATGGCGACCATTTTGAATATTTACTGTAGACTGAACCAAACATTTACATCACACTGTTCAAGAAAACAATTTAATTATGTTCAAATCATTCTTTAATTGACAACACTAAATTAAAATGTTTTCTGCAGTCATCAACAGTGAACTCATAAACGTTTAAATCTGAAAAGAAAAAAAATATACATGTATTCTGGATGTTGATTATCGTAGCTATGTTGATGTGTTACCTTTCCATGACAACGGGATGGGATATCAATAATATACCCATGGTTGATGTGTTACGTTTCCATGACAACAGGATGAGATATCAATAATAAACCCATGGTTGATGTGTTACGTTTCCATGACAACAGGGATGAGATATCAATAATAACCCATGGTTGATGTGTTACGTTTCCATGACAACAGGATGAGATATCAATAATAAACCCATGGTTGATGTGTTACGTTTCCATGACAACAGGGATGAGATATCAATAATAAACCCATGGTTGATGTGTTACGTTTCCATGACAACGGATGAGATATCAATAATAAACCATGGTTGATGTGTTGTTCCATGACAGGATGAGATATCAATAATAAACCCATGGTTGATGTTTGCGTTTCCATGACAGCATGGGGTGAATATCAATAATAAACCCATGGTTGATGTGTTACGTTTCCATGACAACGGGATGAGATATCAATAATAAACCCATGGTTGATGTGTTACGGTTACATGACAACAGGGATGAGATATCAATAATAAACCCATGGTTGATGTGTTACGTTTCCATGACAACGGGATGAGATATCAATAATAATCCCATGGTTGATGTGTTACGTTTCCATGGCAACGGATGAGATATCAATAATAAACCCATGGTTGATGTGTTTCGTTTACATGACAACAGGATGAGTTATCAATAATAACCCATGGTTGATGTGTTACGTTTCCATGACAACGGGATGAGATATCAATAATAAACCCATGGTTGATGTGTTACGTTTACATGACAACGGGATGAGTTATCAATAATAAACCCATGGTTGATGTGTTACGTTTCCATGACAACGGGATGAGATATCAATAATAAACCCATGGTTGATGTTTACGTTTCCCTGACAACAGGGATGAGATATCAATAATAAACCCTGGTTGATGTGTTACGGTTACATGACAACAGGATGAGTTATCAATAATAAACCCATGGTTGATGTGTTACGGTTACATGACAACAGGATGAGTTATCAATAATAAACCCATGGTTGATGTGTTGTTTCCATGACAGGATGAGATATCAATAATAAACCCATGGTTGATGTGGTACGTTTACATGACAACAGGATGAGATATCAATAATAAACCCATGGTTGATGTGTTACGGTTACATGACAACAGGATGAGTTATCAATAATAAACCCATGGTTGATGTGTTACGGTTACATGACAACAGGATGAGTTATCAATAATAAACCCATGGTTGATGTGTTACGTTTCCATGACAACGGGATGAGATATCAATAATAAACCCATGGTTGATGTGGTACGTTTACATGACAGGGATGAGATATCAATAAAAACCCATGGTTGATGTGTTACGGTTACATGACAACAGGATGAGTTATCAATAATAAACCCATGGTTGATGTGTTACGGTTACATGACAACAGGATGAGTTATCAATAATAAACCCATGGTTGAATTACACCTTAGTACTCACAGAGATACAATTAGTTCCTAGAATCAGAAAACGACCAGAAATTATTTTTACATCACCATTCCTGTTAAGAGATATTTTGATTCCTTTTGTACGTATTATTTATTGAGGAATATAACAATAGAGGCTAAGGAAAGTAGTCCATTCTTACATACGAGTTTGACTAGGTGTTTGAGGTAGACTGACAGCCCGTGTGGAATGAATGGCTGAGTATCTGGTGGGAGGGGGGATGATGCCTTCACGAATGGTTGTATGTCTGGGGAGATGGGGGGGATGATGCCTTCCACGAATGGTTGTATGTCTGGAGGAGATGGAGGGAGGGAGGGGGTAATGCCGTCTCCTAGTTGTTTAATGTCGTAATGGATGCAGCGATACGTGATCTGTTTCTAAGAATGGGGACAGGGAGTAAATCTTGAAGACCTTATGGACGCACAATAAAAGATGTGGCGTGGCAATGTGTGTACGAGGTCGATGGTGTGTTGTTGGTCAAGTCTGAGATGGAGTCAGGAGACGACGTTAGTAGTATATTGTGGTGGAGTTGTTGAGGTAATTACTGGAGAGAAGAGAGAGGTGTCAGCGTGAAGGACGAGAAGAGGGTTTATGAAGAGAGGAGTGTCAACGTGAAGGACGAAAGAAGAGGGTTTGAGAGAGGTGTCAACGTGAAGAGACGAGAAGAGAGGGTTTATGAGAGAGAGGAGTGTCAGTGTGAAGAGGGGTTTATGAGAGAGTGTCAGCGTGAAGAGGGAAGAAGAGGAGGGTTTATGAGAGAGAGAGAGAGGTGTGTACGAACCCCTCCACCACTACGAACCACGCCATCTATTGTCCTGATCTACCTCCAGCACCACGAGCAACGCCATCTTGGGACGAGACACAGAGTATGACTCGTCTTAGTTACCACTCCGGGGTTTCTCTTCTCCATATCCTGGTTGTTGCGTCACCTCCTCAAGTCTTCTTTGTCAGCTCAATTCGAGGAAGAGCACTTGGCTCTGGGAAGTGACCACAGGATCATCTATCCTCTAAACCTACGGACAGTGACTACCTACCGTCTTCTACAATACTCAGCCTTACTCGTCAGCCATCTCAGCTCCTCATAAGTACTTGTATCTTGTATTGCCTCCCCCACGTCCACTTGCTTCAAATTGTTTATGTTTATAAATATGTATATACTGTTAATGTTTAGGTTAAGTTTGGAGTAAGGGTAATTTATAAGCTGAATATTTTGTTAAGGGATTTATGTACTTTATTATACACAACGAAAACTCGCATCCTTTGTCCACCCTTTTATAGTCCGATTGTCTTTGTTTTTTTTGTTACCTGTTGGGATCTGGGTAGACGTATAACTATATTCTAAACCCCAACTCGTAACAAGTGTCAGCATGAAGAGAGATGAAGAGAAAGGGAGGAGAGAGAGAGAGAGGAGTGTCAGCGTGAAGAGACGAGAAGAAGAGGGTTTATGAGAGAGAGGAGGTCAGCGTGAGAAGAGAGACGAAGAGAGAGGGGTTTATGAGAGAGAGAGGAGTGTCAGCGTGAAGAGGACGAGAAGAGAGGGTTTATGAGAGAGAGAGGAGGTCAGCGTGAAGAGAGACGAGAAGAAGAGGGGTTTATGAGAGAGGAGGTCAACGTGAAGAGACGAGGAGAGAGGTTTATGAGAGAGGAGGTCGGCGTGAAGAGAGACGAGCTGGTAGGTTGTGGAGAGATCCGAGCACATGGGGAGAGGGAGGGAAGTGTTGATAAAGAAGGAACTGGAAAAGCAAAGATAACAATAGAATAATCAAAGGCGAAAAAAAAATTTTTTCATTTGTCGTGTAATTTTGATTTCTTGAATTATATAGATATTAACTTACAGGTGTTTTAAGGCTTAATTTTAATACTTGCACCGATATACATACAGTCAACTTGAACGGTGGTATATTTCACTTTTATCATAAGGAACACAAGGGCTTCTACATGCATCTCTTCTTCCTCCATAGTGAAATAAAACTTTTTTTTCGTTTATAAATGATACATGTCCTTTTTTTTTAACCATAACGTTTTTTTCAATATGTAGACCTTCGCTTGATCTCGAAGTGTCTTAATTTATTACGATTTTTTGATAGTGTTGACCTCATGGCTGTATGTTGCCAGAGTCAGCATCGTCGACAGCCTGAATACTCTGATCGGGAAATTTATGTACTCATGCTCACACAACCAGCCTCGCCTGGGACCATGATCACCTCCACGGTATGAAGCTCAAGTATTTATTTCATGGGTTTATACTGAGACAGACGCCATGAAACCGTCGGCAACGCACCATGAAACCGACGGGAACACACCATGAAACCGTCGGCAACGCACCATGAAACTGTACACGTTGTTCTGGCGTTATATGGCTGTACCTACCAGAGTTTGACCACCGAACTGTACACCATTAACACACCATCGTTTACTCTCCCGCTGCACTGAGGCAACGTGCACAAATTTAGGAGGACATATGACTCTAAGTAGTGTGTGTATAGTAAC
>NW_024727383.1:0-16464 GCF_018991925.1 Homarus americanus
TGTCTGTGTGTGGTTGTGTCTGTGTGTGTGTGTGTGGTTGTGTGGTGTGTGAGTTTTTGTGTGTGTGGTTGTGTGTGTGTGTGTGTGTGTGGTGTGTGTGTGTGTGGTTGTGTCTGTGTGGTGTGTGTCTGTGTGTGTGTGTGGTTGTGTGTGTGTGTGTGGTTGCTGTGCCTGTTGTGTGTGTGGTTGTGTGTGTGTGTGTGTGGTTGTGTGTGTGTGTGTGGTTGTGTCTTAGTAACAATGGTTGTCTCTTAATGGCCGTGGTTGTGTCCTGTGTGTGGTTGTCTGTGTGTGTGGTTGTGTGTGTCTGTGTGTGGTTGTGTCTGTGTGTGGTTGTGTCTGTGTGTGGGTTGTGTCTGTGTGTGGGTGTGTGTGTGTGTGGTTGTGTCTGTGTGTGTTGTTGTGTGTGTGTGTGTGTGTGGTTGTGTGTGTGTGTGTGTGGTTGTGTCTGTGTGTGGTTATGTCTCTGTGTGTGGTTGTGTGTGTGTGTAGTTGTGTGTGTGGTTATTGTGTGTGTGGTTGTGTGTGTGTGTGGTTGTGTGTGTGTGCAGGTTGTGTGTGTGTGTGTGTGGTTGTGTCTGGTATTGTGTCTGTGTGTGTGTGTGTCTGGCCAGTGGCTATTGTGTGTGGTTGTGTGTCTGTATTGTGGTTGTGTCTGTGTGTGTGTGGTTGATATCCTGTGTGTGGTTATTATCTGTGTGTGTGGTTGTGTGTGTGTGGATTGTGTGTGTGTGTGTGTGTGGTTGTGTGTGTGTGTGGTTATTATTATTAGTAGTAATAATAATGCGCATTATTAATGTTAATGGTTATTAGTAATGACAATATTGGTTATGTGTGTGTGGTTATTAATCTTATTAATATTAAGTTGTAATATCTATTAATGGTTATTATCTCTATTATTAATGGTTATTATCTATTAATGTAGTTGTGTCTGTGTGTGTGGTTATGTCTGTGTGTGGTTGTGTCTAATAATGTGTGATTTGTCTAATGTGTGTGGTTGTGTGTGTGTGTGTGGTTGTGTGTTGTGTGGTTGTGGTAGTGTGGTTTGTGTGTGTGGTTGTGTCTGTGTGTGTGTGTGGGTGTGTGTGTGTGTATGGTTGTGTCTGGTAGTAATGATTTGTGTGTGTGCTGTGTGTGTGTGCGTGTGTGTGGTTGTGTCTGTGTGTGGGGTTGTGTCTGTGTGTGTGGTTGTGTGGGTGTGTGGGGTTGTGTCTGTGTGTGGTTGTGTCCTGTGTGTGTGGTTGTGTGTCTGTGTGGTTGTGTGTGTGTGTGTGTGTCTGTGTGTGTGTGTGTGCATGTGGTTGTGTGTGTGTGTGTGTGTGTGTGGTTGTGTGTGTGTGTGTGGTTGTGTCCTGTGTGTGGTTGTGTCACCAACTGTGTGGGGTTGTGTCTGTGTTGTGGTTGTCTGTGTTGTGGTTGTGTCTATAATGTGTGGTTGTGTGTGTGTGTGGGGTTGTGTCTGTGTGTGGTTGTGTGTGTGTGTGTGTGCGTGTGTGTGTGGGGTTGTGTGTCCTGTGTGTGTGTGGTTGTGTCTGTGTGTGGTTGTGCTGTCTGTGTGTGTGTGGTTGTGTCTGTGTGTGTGGTTGTGTGTGTGTGGTTGTGTGTGTGTGTGTGTGTGGTGTGTGTGTGTGTGTGTGGTTGTGTGTGTGTGGTTGTGTCTGTGTGTGTGTGTCTGTGTGTGTGTGTGTGGTTGTGTGTGTGTGTGTGTGGTTATGTGTGTGTGTGTGGTTGTGTGTGTGTGTGTGTGGTTATTATTATTATTATTAATAAGTTGTGTCTGTGTGTGTGTGGTTGTGTGTCTGTGTGTGATTTGTCTGTGTGTGGTTGTGTCCTGTGTGGTTGTGTCTGTGTGTGGTTGTGTCTGTGTGTGTGGTTGTGTGTCTGTGTGTGTGTGTCTGTGTGGTTATGTCTGTGTGTGCTGTGTGTGGTTGTGTCCTGTGTGTGTGGTTGTGTCTGTGTGTGGTTGTGTGTGTGTGTGGTTGTGTGTGTGTGTGTGGTTGTGTGTCTGTGTGGTTGTGTCATGTGTGTAGTTTTTGTGTGTGTGTGGTTGTGTGTGTGTGTGTGGTTGTGTCTGTGTGTGTGGTTGTGTCTGTGTGTGGTTGTGTGTCTGTGTGTGTGGTTGTGTGTCTGTGTGTAGTTGTGTCTGTGTGGTTGTGTCTGTATTGTGTGGTTGTGTGTGTGTGTGTGTGTGTGGTTGTGTGTGTGTGTGTAATTTGTGTCTGTGTGTGGGGTTGTGTGTCTGTGTGTGGTTGTGTCTGTGTGTGGTTGTGTCTGTGTGTGAGGTTGTGTGTGTGTGGTTGTGTCTGTGTGTGGTTGTGTCTGTGTGTGGTTGTGTGTGTGTGTGTGTGTGTGCGTGTGTGTGTGGTGTGTCTGTGTGTGGTTGTGTGTGTGGTTGTGTGTGTGGTTGTGTGTGTGTGTGGTTTGTGTGTGTGTGTGTGGTTGTGTGTGTGTGTGGTTGTCTGTGTGTGTGTCTGTGTGTGTGTGTGTGTCTGTGTGTGTGTGTGTGTGTGGTTGTGTGTGTGTGTGGTTGTGTGTGTGTGTGTGGTTGTGTGTGTGTGTGGTTGTGTGTGTGTGTGTGGTTGTGTCTGTGTGTGGGGTTGCATGTGTCTGTGTGTGGTTGTGTCTGTGTGTGGTTGTGTCTGTGTGTGGTTGTGTCTGTGTGTGGTTGTGTCTGTGTGTGTGTGGTTGTGCAATGTGTGTGGTTGTGTCTGTGTGTGTGGTTGTCTCTGTGTGTGGTTTTGTGTGTGTGTGTGGTTGTGTGTGTGTGTGGGGTTGTGTCTCTGTGTGTGGTTGTGTCTGTGTGTGGTTGTGTCTATTAATGGTTGTGTCTGTGTGTGGTTGTGTGTGTGTGTGTGGTTGTGTCTGTGTGTGTGGTTGTGTGTGTGTGTGTGTGTGGTTGTGTGTGTGTGTGTGTGTGGTTGTGTCTGTGTGTGGTTGTGTCCTGTGTGTGGTTGTGTCTCTAATGTGGTTGTGTCTGTGTGTGATTTGTGTCTGTGTGTGGTTGATTTCTGTGTGGTTGTGTGTCTGTGTGTGGTTGTGTCTAATGTGTGGTTGTGTCTGTGTGTGGTTGTGTCTGTGTGGTTGTGTCTGTGTGTGGATTTGTGTGTGTGTGTGGTTGTGTGTGTGTGTGGTTGTGTGTGTGTGTGGTTGTGTCTGTGTGTGGTTGTGTCTGTGTGTGGTTTGTGTGTGTGTGTGGTTGTGTGTGTGGTTGTGTGTGTGTGGTTGTGTCCTTGCTGTGGTTGTGTCTGTGTGTGGTTGTGTCTGTGTGTGGTTGTGTGTCTGTGTGTGTGTGGTTGTGTGTGTGTGTGGTTGTGTGTGTGTGTGTGTGTGGTTGTGGTATTATTGTTGTGTTATTGGTTGTGTTATTATGTGTGTGTGGTTGTGTGTGTGTGTGTGGTTGTGTGTGTGTGTGGTTGGCGTGTCTGTGTGTGGTTGTGTCAATGATATGGTTGTGTCTGTGTGTGTATGTGTATATATGAATTTGTATGTCTATGTGTATCACTTAATATGAATTGTGTCTATGTATGAATTTATGTCCTATATGCTGGTGCATCTATTTATGATTTATGTATGTATATAGTTATATATATATATGGCTTGTGGTTGTGTGTGTGTGAATTTGTGTCTGTTAATGATATGCTGGTTGTGTGTGTGTGTGTGTGTGTGTGCGTGTTGTATGGTTGTGTCTGTGTGTGGTTGTGTGTGTGGTTGTGTGTGTGTGGTTGTGTGTGTGTGTGGTTGTGTGTGTGTGTGGTTGTTGGTGTGTGTGTGGTTTGTGTCTGTGTGTGTGTGTCTGTGTGTGTGTGTGTGTGGTTGTGTGTGTGTGTGGTTGTGTGTGTGTGTGTGGTTGTGTGTGTGTGTATGTGGTTGCATCTGTGTGTGGTTGTGTGTGTGTGTGGTTGTGTGTCTGTGTATGAGTTGTGTGTGTGTGGTTATGTCTGTGTGGTTGTGTCCTGTGTGTGGTTGTGTCTGTGTGTGGTTGTGTCTGTGTGTGGTTGTGTCTGTGTGTGTGGTTGTGTGTGTGTGTGTGGTTGTGTGTGTGTGTGGTTGTGTGTGTGTGTGTGTGTGTGTGTCTGTGTGTGTGGTTGTGTGTGTGGTTGTTGTCTGTGTGGTTTGTCTGTGTGGTTGTGTGTCTGTGTGTGGGGTTGTGTCTGTGTGTGTGGTTGTGTCTGTGTGTGGTTGTGTCTGTGTGTGGTTGTGTCTCTGTGTGTGGTGTGTCTCTGTGTGTGGTTGTGTCTGTGTGTGTGTGGTTGTGTGTGTGTGTGTGGTTGTGTGTGTGTGGGGTTGTGTCTCGTGTGGTTGTGTGTGTCTGTGTGTGTGTCTATTGATATGTGGTTGTGTCTGTGTGTGTGTTGTGTGTCTGTGTGTGTTGTGTCTGTGTGTGGTTGTGTGTGTGGTTGTGGTGTGTGGTTGTGTGTGTGTGTGGGGTTTGTGTCTGTGTGGTTGTGTCTGTGTGTGGGGTTGTGGCTGTGTGTGGTTGTGTGTCTGGTGTGTGGTTGTGTCTGTGTGTGTGGTTGTGTCTGTGTGTGGTTGTGTGTGTGGCATGGTTGTGTGTCTGTGTGGTTGTGTGTCTCTGTGTGTGGATTTGTGTCTGTGTGTGGTTGTGTCTGTGTGTGGTTGTGTCTGTGTGTGGTTGTGTCTGTGTGTGGTTGTGTCTGTGTGTGGTTGTGTCTGTGTGTGGTTGTGTCTGTGTGTGGTTGTGTCTGTGTGTGGTTGTGTGTGTGTGGTTGTGTGCTCAAAAATGTAGCTAATAGCTAAAATAATTACGTATGTCTGGTGCAAAATAACGGATGTTTACACACAAATTAATTGCTATCTTACAAGAATTTCAGGAATGCAAGTTATATTTTTTTAGTCAAAGCAGTGATATTTTAGAAGGGAAAACTAAACTCCTTCATTTATAATTCTTGAGCAAGTGTTAACCTCCCTTCCTGGGAGAAGGGTCCAGTAGGGAGGGTTAAAGTGACCCCCCCCCCCACACAAGAGGGTCCTTCACTGCGTATACGGTACTGTAATAATCTGTGCTTATTAATACTTGTACCCTCTATATACAATACAGTATAGTACATCTTCAGATCAGAAGACCCACCAATTCCCCTGTGTGTGTGTGTGTGTGTGTGTGTGTGTGTGTGTGTGTGTGTGTAGTGTGTGGTGTGGAGTGTGTTGTGGAGTGTGTGTTGTGGAGTGTGTGGTGTGGAGAGTGTGTGTATGTGGAGTGTGTGTATGTGGAATGTATGTGGAATGTGTGTGTGTGTGTGTGTGGAGTGTGAGTGTTCAGATACCGGCGAGCTAACTGATAACGACAGAGAAAAGAGCAATAATCTGAATAAATAGTTTTCAACAGTTTTCACCACCGAAAATTTAAACATGATACCCGAGGCACCGACTCTATTCAGATATAGTGAAGAAAACAAATTAAGCGAGATAGTAGTGACTAGTAACAATGTTAGCAAGCAAATAGACAAACAAAAGCCTTATAAGTCACCTGGTCCCGATGAGATATTTGCCAGAGTATTAAAGAAATGTAAGGAAGAGCATAGTATGCCCTTAGCAAAGTTGTTTAACATGTCATTAAAAAGAGGTGTAGTACCAGAATCCTGGAGGATAGCAAATGTAATACCGATTTTCAAGAAGGGGGATAGATCGCTATCCTCTAACTACCGCCCAATCAGTCTAACATCAATAATAGGCAAATTACTAGAATCAATCATTTCAAACTCTATTCGAAACCACCTGGAGAAGCACAAGTTGATCAAAGATTCCCAACATTGCTTCACAAGCGGGCATTCATGTCTAACTAATCTATTAACATTCTTTTCATCAGTTTCCGAATCGGTGGATGAGGGGCACAATTATGATGTGGTATATCTCGACTTTAGCAAAGCCTTCGACAGAGTCCCCCACGAAAGACTAATTAGAAAGGTAGAAGCCGCATGGCATCAAAGGTAATATCCTTAAATGGATTAGGGCGTGGTTATGGGACAGGAAACAGCGAGTGAGCATAAACGGCACTAAATCGCATTGGAGCAACGTCACTAGTGGAGTTCCCCAAAGCTCAGTACTTGTACCATTATTATTTATTATATACATAAACGACATAGATATCAGCATAGA
The DNA here is from genome assembly GCF_018991925.1 of Homarus americanus. Lineage (NCBI taxonomy): Eukaryota > Metazoa > Arthropoda > Malacostraca > Decapoda > Nephropidae > Homarus > Homarus americanus. The sequence goes on from NW_024727383.1 coordinate 6,115, forward strand.
CAGCAACATAAGTAAATTTGATGATGACACTAAAATAGGACGTGTAATTAAATCTGACAAGGACTCTGCAAAACTACAGGATGATCTAAAAAAAATTTTCGAATGGTCGGAAAAATGGCAGATGAAATTCAATATGGACAAATGTAAAGTACTCAGTATAGGAGATGTAAACAGGGAAACCAGTTACCAGATGAACAACGATGCCATTGTGGAATCCGACTGCGAGAGAGATTTAGGAGTAATGATAAGTAGGAATCTTAAGCCAAGTAAACAATGTGTTTTTGCTCGTAACAAGGCTAATAAAGTACTTGGGTTCATACAACGGAGTGTTAGTTACAAGACTAGCGAGGTCATCTTAAAGTTATATGTAGCGCTTGTGAGACCTCACCTAGATTACGCAGTTCAGTTCTGGTCACCGTATTACAGAATGGATATAGAATCCTTGGAAAGAATCCAGAGGAGAATGACAAGACTAATCCCGGGCATCAGGAACCTTGAGTACAGAGACAGGTTAAAGCATCTTAATTTGCACTCCCTCGAGAGACATAGAGTGAGGGGCGACATGATAGATGTGTATAGATGGAAGTCAGGGTTAAACAAAGGGGACATTACAAAGGTACTCAAACTATCCAACGAGGAGCGAACTCGTAACAATGGTTTTAAATTAGACAAATTTAGATTTTGGCGTGAAATAGGTAAACACTGGTTTGGAAACAGAGTAGTGGATGAATGGAACAAGTTACCAAATATCATCATTAACTCGAAAACGCTGGATAGCTTCAAACACAGGTTGGATGCTTATATGAGCAATAGGCGTTGGGTGTAAACGGGACTGCCCAGTATGGGTCAATAGCCCCGCTGCACCTCCATTCTTAATAATAATAATAATAATAATAATAATTAACGGTTTATTGAAAAAGTTCTGCAGCCCGAAGGCTGAAAATATACATTGGACATAAATGACTTATTACATACATTGGTGGTTTAACAAAAGCCTTCATTAGAGAAGGGTAAAGGAACATACAGATTAATGTTTACAGTGGAGGTCACGTAGATCTTGTGCGTTGAGGTGTTGAACAGCAGACACGTAGTGTAGTAACTCCCTCCCAGATGGTGTTAGGAGGGAACTCACGTGGTGTAGTAGTTCCCTCACAGACGGTGTTATGAGTGACCTGACGTGGTGTAGTAATTCCCTGACAGGTGTGTGTGTGTGGAGTGTGGAGTGTGTGTGAGGAGTGTGTGTCTGTGTGGAGTGTGTGTGGAGTGTGTGTGAATACTCAAATGTATTGAGTTAATTACTAAAATTATTAAACTTATTAGAAACGTTTGGGAGAGAATTTATTAAGGATCATTATGGTAACAAATTCACCTCCCTATCACAATTAGCTATGCTTGAGTGAGGAAGGGGGTGGTGGGGGGACTGACCACGCGACCCATCACACACAAACACACCCTCCAACACCCCCAACACCACTCACACACCCCTAGCACATCTGCGTGTGTGTTACTGCATGGCCATTTCTACTGTACTGTACATACAATACATAACATTAATTAAAAGCTACCTACAGTATTCTTACATTAATTTTACTACTGTACATCTACAACCAATGTTAGTCAAGACTTTGATGTACACAAAATCAATACAATAAGCTCTTATACTGTACCGGATCATTTCATCCCAAATATTAATGGATAATTACTTTGGAAAAATCCCGAAATGGCAAGTGGAAGCTGACATGAATCAGTCCTGTCCATGTGGCTATGAGATACCGACTGCACCCCAACCTCAACAAGAGATCACTATATGTACATGTATACGTAGTTCATGAAACCTGTGGTATGATGGATGACTCAATAATGAATAATACGGTATAAAATCAAGAGATTTTCAGGGAACTTTTTTAATATATGTACGTATACAGTATTTATGAAAAATACAAATAAAAATAATGATGGACCATCCAACGTCTTGCAATATATAAATCTATTCATTTATAATTTCCATTCATTTTCTTTAATGCATTTTATAAATTTCAAGTAAAGGGCCATAGCTATTAATACCAATACAGCATTACACACTAGGGGGCAGTGAAATTTTGCTCAAAGCTGCACTCTTCAGGCATTGTTCCTTATACATATCTAAGACTCCATGCCAAATTTGAAGCTGATATGTCGAGGTTTAGTCTGCCGCATTTTCTACTGAAATTTTTAAATTTACCTACAGTACTAGCCAAACAGCCGCTGTGGCGGTGCAATGTTCTGTTCAGTGTTTATCAACTTTTTTTTCATATCTCTTATTTCATTTAAGTTGTCTTGTTGCAGATGAGTATGGTGCTATGTTTGATATCTGTAGCTGTTATTGTCCCCTTGCCTCCTGTCAGGATGTGAGGTGCATAGTTAAGGAGTGTGACGGATATCACCTGGCATGTAATTGTGTTATAAAAGTTCCCAAACGTGAGGTGCAGTTTCTCCTTGACCAGCGAGGTGATAGGAAGATGAAGATTGCAGGGGTTGACATGAAAGTGACGAAGATGTGGGACAGAGTGACGGCAAGAGAGAAGCATGATGCGGACAGAGTTAGGAGACAGCTTGAGCAAAAACATAGATATCTGGTAGCTGGAGATATTCCTTATGTTGAGGATAATTCAGATGATTCAAGAGATATTCCTCTCGTCAATACTGATGCTGATTTTGTCCCTGATCCAAGGGCTCTGACAGACACCAGTTCACAGAACCGGACAAGACTCCCTACACTGGCTGCCGCTTGTGACCGATACTTGATTAGTGATTATGCTGGAGCTGCCATTGCTACTGCCACCTTAACTGACTATGGCATTATCACAAAGGATGACAAGAGTCAGGTTATTGGACCACATAAGCTGCGGGATGCGAGACAAAAATACCGATTTAAGAGGCAAGAAATTGAGATGGCTAGTTTAGATAATTTGACGTCACTCTATTTTGATGGTAAGAAGACCGCCACTCGTGTGATGATAAAGAATGAGAAGACCGAGAAATGGAGTTCGAGGATGATGGTGAAAGATCATTATGTCATCATGGTTGAGCCTGGCAATGAATATCTCACACATGTGACTCCCAAGACTGGACACGGAAAGCAGATTGCCAAAACTATTCACGAGTTTCTGGTGGAGAAAAATCTAACCCAGCAGCCCATTGTGTGTGTTGGTTGTGATGGAACCAATGTAAATGTAGGATCAGAAAATGGAGTCATTCATCATCTTGAAATGTTACTTGGTCACCCGCTCCATTATTTCATATGTCAGCTTCACGGAAATGAGCTGCCTTTCCGCGCAGTTTTTTATCACTATGATGGTAAACCAAGTGGTCCTGAGCATTGGCGTGGTCCCATTGGAAAGCAGATCAAGGAGTCTTTGTCTGAGCTTCCAGTTGTCGCCTTCCAGCCAGTCAGTTTCCCTGATTTCCCTGTGTTTAATGATGAAGTGGAGAAAGATCTGTCCTGGGATCAGAAATACCTGTATAGGATTTGTAAAGGAGTTATCACAGGTGTTGTTGAAGATGACTTGGCTGCTATTGAGCCAGGTCCTCCCTGTGTGTCAAGGTGGAACACCTTATGGAGTAGAATCCTCAGGCTGTATGTAGCAACATCAAGACCCAGCCATGAGTTGAAAAGAATTGTCATTACAATAATAAAGTTCAGTGCTCTAATGTGGTTTTACATCAAGATACACCCTTACGTAACACACGGCTCAAGGAACGTATTCCAGTCCCTGCTATATATGAAACACCTGAATAGTGAGGAGGAGACGATAGTGAAGAAGGCTGTCCAGAGAAATGCATACTTCGCCCACACAGATCAACTTCTTCTTGGTATGTGTGCAGATGAGGACATGACTGTTAGAGAAAAAGCTGTCTCAATGATAAGAAAAATTAGAGAGGAGAATCAGCAAAAGGAAGAATGCACTGGCAGATCTGAAGAGGAGGAGGAAGATTCTGATGCTGCTGTTGACGAGAATTTGTTAAACTATACTGATGAGGAGGGTAAAGATGGAGATGGGAATGAGGATGTGCCTCCTGTAGTCAACATGAGAAAGGTGGTGACTCCGAAACTAAAGTGGCAAGCAAAAAACTATCATTCCATGATTAACTGGAGGAATGAACTCAAGACTGAGCCTCCTTACATTGCTTCTCTGTCAAATCTACAGGTTAATGACATTCTTGAGACACCATTAGTGGTGCCCAAGTGGCCAAACAGCACTCAGGCGGTCGAGAGAGGCATAAAAGTGATGACTGAAGCTTGCACTGAAGTGACGGGATACGAATCGAGAGATGGATATATTAGGCAAAGATTATTGTCTAGGAAAATGATGCCAAGGTTCCGCACAAAAAAGAATTTCAATATGAACTTGTAATGATTTTCTATACGGTGTACCTGTAAAATAACATGTGAATTAAATCGATGTCACCCATGTAAAATTTATCATTATCCTGGAAAACATTAAATGACACCTAATTTTTGGTATACAGTCAACCCACAGTCAACCCTCACTTTACGCTGTCCCACATTCCGCGTTTACGCGGTGCCCTGCCAGAACCCAGGATGCTCACATTCCGCGGTGGGTGTACCCCTTTACACGGTGAAGTATAATTTTTTTATTTAGCTCATAAAATTCATATAAATTATCCGGCCAGAATATAATTTACATTGCTGGAATTCTTACAATTTGATGATCATTTTGAATATAAACATCATAGATTTTGCATTAGACATACAAATTTTAGATATAATGTTTACTCTTGAGTAAATATGTTATCTTTTGTGCAAAATATATGATATTTATATTCAAAATATTCCTGGTCTTACAAGGAATCCAGCAATGTCAATTATATTATCCTAACTTTAATGTGAGGTATTATTTAATACAAAATGTTAAAATTTATTTTTTTCACCCAACATCTCTTGAAGGGAGGGTTGGTGGGGGGTGGGGGGGAGGGTTGGGACTGACTGCGCGGTTGGAAGAGGGAGGAGGCAAGGTGGGGTACTTTGATTGACAGATAGTGTCGTGAAGAATATTTTTTTTTTTTATTAACTGAAGATATTTGTTTTAGCTCATAAAATTCATACAAATTACCCGGCCAGAATATAATTTACATTGCTGGAATTCTTACAATTTGGTGATCATTTTGAATATAAACATCATATATTTTGCATTAGACATACAAATTTTAGATAAAATGTTTAATCTGAGTAAATATGTTATCTTTTGTGAAAAATATATGACATTTATATTCAAAATATTCCTGGTCTTACAAGGAATCCAGCAATGTCAATTATATTATCCTAACTTTAGTTTGAGGTATTATTTATTACTATACCTGGTTTTTCCCCCAAAATTTCTCAGAGGGAAGAGCCAGCAGTGTAGTGTGAGAAGAGGGGAGGGAGTCGTGTCCATTATTTGAATGGACATTAACTTGGCGACTGTATTTCTCTATTTCTCTTAAGTATTAATTGTGTGCATGTACCATCATAAAATTAAGATGTTATTTTTACTACAACATAGTTATGTGTCGTCAAAAAGTGGAGTTTGGGGATCGGCCTGGACTCCATTTCAATTAATCCCATATGTTGTTATTCACTTTACGCGTTTCTCGCTTTCCGCGGTACCCTCCGGGTTACATTAACCGCGTAAAGTGAGGGTTAACTTGTATAAGGTATATAGTGATAAAGAACATATAAGAATATAAATAAGAATATATAAGAATAAATATATATGTAAAGAATGGAAGAAGAATAAGTATATAAAACAGGGTACTCATTGGAAGAGTGCTACACAGAACATATAAGTATATGAATAAATAGAATACTAACAGAAAAGAATAGCTGGATGGTAAATTATTGAAAAGAGAAAACTCGGCCCATTACAATTGTGACGAGAAACCACATACAAGCCATTCACAGAAAAGTCAATAAACAGTGCGGTATCATGTATCACACTCGACAGTCACTCACTCTTACAGCAATGAAAGAAATCGATCATGATCTTGTCCACCAACACCTGATACACTATCACACACTATGGGGGGCCTCTGGCTCTTCAAAAACACAATCTCTGGTTACTGCACAAAAGTGAGTTGTACAGACAATGACCTACTTGAAAAAAACAAATCACACAAGCGAGAAATTTGCTATATTGAAAATTTTAAAATTCGAAGATATTAACACCTACTGCTGTGCCCTCTTTGTGTACAAATCTATCAATCACTTGCTTGACAATAATTATTTCCAGTTCCGGAATAATCAGAGATACAACTTAAGGCACCCAGAGCTACTAAGACCACAACCCATGCGCTCCTCTCAGTCCCAGACCTCCATAAAATATCACAGTGTGAAGGTGTGGAACAACTTACCCCCACCCATCCTAGTAAAGACTACGCTCCTTTCCTTTAAATCATCTCCTAAAAAATATCTGTTGTCTAAGTATTAATATTTCTTGTAACACCTACTATATTTACAGTACCTGTTTTTAATATACCATCAAAACCGTTTTGTCGGAAATTATCATGTAAATAGATAAACATAATTGCCAACTAGATATAATCCTGACAGCTCAGTCCTCTTGTTCAACCTTATTACTGTACAACCCATGTTGTACTGCTCCCCCATTCTACTTAGGTATGTTTTTCAATTCCACTGTAATTTATGTATATATAAATAAATATAAAAAATAAACTAAAAAAAATATTAAATAAATAAAATAAATAAATATTGAAGTGCAATAACCATGGTAACATTATGAGATGTACTTAATACCACCATGCTATTGTACTATTCCTTGAGATAAATGTATAGTATATATATATATATATATATATATATATATATATATATATATATATATATATATATATATATATATATATATATATATATATATATATATATATATATATATATATATAAATATTGAAGTGATAACTGTGGTAACATTATGAGATGTTCTTATTACCACCTTGCTATTGTACTATTCCAGATGATACTAAATGTTACAGAATACTTCCTTGAGATAAATGTATAGTATATATCAGGTGCCTAAAAGAGAGCTCAAGTTCTCAACTGGCTCAGCCATGTTAATATTGTTATTATTATCCACTCTATCTGTGTTTTTCTGGCTAAATGAACTGTTTCAATCCAATTCAATTCAGCTTTATCCTGGTCAGAATCTGCATAACTGCTATCTTCAAGCCTCAGGTGTGATACTCCTACTCGCGTTTTTAATTTCGACTTTGCATAGCGGTAAAACGCCTTTGGGTTTGACTTGACCTCGCTTGCAACCAGCCTCTGGAACTCCTTTTCAGCCCTTTCTCCCTGAATCATCTCAAATCTCGCATACACGCCGCACAGCGAGAAGCATTCAACGAAAATTGGACACGCTTGAAACAATGGGGTAGCGTCACACTACGCCACTATGACGCTGTAACCGGTGACGACAACCGCCACTACAAAGAGTATCAATCCCTGACTCGATCTCAACAGATTATGTACACGAGACTGCGCCTAGGGTACAGGTACCTATGGGAGTACATTGGCAACCCTGAGCCTGGCTCACTGTTTGTAAACTTTGTGGCCAACCCGACTCCCACATCCTCCGCCACTACATCCTCACTTGACCTATGACCTCCTCCTACAGGTCCCCAGCCGTTACGAGCACCTCATCCCTCCCTGACCAGATATCCCTCCTCCTAGTGACAGGCCTGGCACTTGAAATTATTAGGGACCTGCCACGCTTTGCCATAAACAGATGAAATGTACCGGGAACTTTATGTAACTTGCTGACAAAACCTATGACCCTTCAGGCTTTTACGCCCTTAATGCATGAGTCATAAAGGCAAGCATGAACTTCGCATGCTTCCCAGATGGGCACTGTAAACGCTTCTGTGCTTCACCTTGCACAGGATGTAAGGGGGTGCCCAATAAACTAGCCCCTCCGGGGCAATCTAAAAAATCTAATCTCTTCAGCCCTTCTATACTCTACCTTTGCTTGGTTTCTGGCTCTTGCATACATCCTCCTGTCCTGCTCATCGTTTGACCCAACCCACGTCTTGAATTTCTGGGTTTTCTTCTTAACTTTGTCGACCACCTCATAGTTCATGTGTAGGGATCCCCTCGTATTACTAGAGGCACTGGGTTTGGTTTTGGGTATATATTTATCGATCAAATGGGTCACTTTACTAGTTAAGATATTCATGGATCAACCTAGACTCACGTGAGTTACCGGTTGAATACCAAATTGCGGGTTACAAACTGTTCCATACCGATAGGCAGACCAGGAAAGGAGGCGGAATAGCAATCTATGTTAGGGATAATCTGAAGTGTGAAATAAATAAGGAAATAAAAACTGAGCGGATTATAGAAACAATTTGGATAGAATTAATCGACGGTAGGGAAAAATTAATCACAGGAGAAGAGTTGGCAGTGAGTGGTTGTCAAGGGCGGTTGGTGTCAACGACCGTCTTGACAGATATTGCACAAGTCAATATCAGTCCCATTCATTGACAACTGGGACACTCTATGGCAGAAGGACCTTTATGCTAGGGATGGGGTGCACCTGTCCAGGGATGGAGTAGCAACCCTGGCTGAGGCTCTAGAGGGCAGTTCAAAGATATCGAAGTCTTTAAACTGCTAGGAGAACATATGAGCACGGGGTGGAGGGACTGCAGTGGGAGCTGGTAAACAAAGTGAAAGATTACAGGAAATAGTGTTAGGAATGATGACAAAACTGAATTAGACAGGGAGTTTAAAACTAAACGTGGAAAGGGAGGACTCAGAACACGACTAACTTAAATGTATACTACGCAAACACTAGAAGTATGAGAAACAAAATGGATGATATTAGGGCCTTGGTATGTACCGAAAAATCGATATAATTGCATTCACTGAAACATGGATCAACCTAGACACACGTGAGTTACCAGTCGAATACAAATTGCGGGTTACAAACTGTTTCATACGATAGGCAGACCAGGAAGGACGAGTAGCAATCTATGTTAGGGATAATCTGAAGTGTGAAATAAATAAGGAAATAAAAGCGACCGGAATACAGAAACAATTTGGATAGAATTAATCGGCGGTGAGAAAAATTAATCACAGGGTAATATATAGACCTCCCAATCTTGATAGAGTCAAGACGACTTATCTGGGATGAAATGCGCAGGGCTTCCATACACAACAAAGTCTGTATAGTAGGCGACTTTAACCTTGGCCAAATAGATTGGACTGACCTTACAGGTAACTCAGAATCAAGAAGATTTCTCGAGACTATCCAGGACTGTTTTCTAGTCAACATATAACTCCCACACGGGGTAATAATATACTTCGATTTAGTTCTGTCAAACAGAGAAAACCTCATTAGCAGGGTCGAGGTAGGGAACGAATTTGCAAACAGCGATCACAAAGAAATTAGATTCCAGTTAGACTTTCAGGGCAGGCGTAAGGAAAAATTCCACTAAAGTACCAGATTTCAGAAGGGCGAACTTTGACAGTTTAAAGAGGCAGCTGAGAGAGAGGGGTGTCGCTTGGCCCATGAACCTGTCAGATGACAACGACCTGATAACGAGATCTGAGACTGCCGGTTCGACAATTTAAATAGTGAGTTACTTAATGCACAAAGGCAGAACATACCATACAAAACTCAGATCAGACAACAATGACCCTAAATGGATTAATAATTATTAAGGAACATCATTGGCCAAGGAAGGCTATAGGTAGAAGGATAAATCGTGGCAAATTCACCTCTGGGACTATTATGGTATTAGTAGGGTTAAAACCGAGATAAGGAAAGCAAGAGGAATAATGAGGTAAGGATAGCAAGGGAGGCGAAGACAAGCCCCAAAGGATTCTACCAAATGTATCAAACTAAAACCGCGAAACGATTGGACCAATACGGTCAGACACGCGAGCCACTGATAACGACAGAGAAATGAGCAATAATTTGAATAAATATTTTCAACAGTTTTCACCACCGAAAATTTAAAAGATGATACCCGAGGCACCGACTCTATTCAAGAATGAGAGAAAACAAATTAAGTGAGATAGTAGTGACAAGTAACGATGTTAGTAAGCAAATAGACAAACTAAAAGCCTAATAAGTCACCTGGTCGATGAGATATTTGCCAGAGTATTAAAGGAATGTAAGGAAGAGCTTAGTATGCCCTTAGCAAAGTTGTTTAACATGTCCTTAAAACAGGTGTAGTACCAGAATCCTGGAGGATAGCGAATGTAATACCGATTTTTCAAGAAGGGGATAGATCACTATCCTCTAACTACGCCCAAACAGTTTAACATCAATAGTAGGCAAATTACTGGAAGCA
>NW_024727384.1:0-65720 GCF_018991925.1 Homarus americanus
GCTCTTTATTGTGTTATTATTTAATTAAATTAAATTCTTAAAGGTTTACTTTATTTATTTTTATTCCCTTTTGATTTACTTCACTTTTTTTTTTGGTTACGCCTAGAGCCTGGATATTAAAGTGAATTAAGAGACGGCGTAACAACGTCCATAGATGTTGCACGTGTGGAGCATTTTTCCGGCTCTGGCAATTGTCTACCTCAGTATGAAGTCGGGCTAAATTGAGAGTATTGAGATCTTTTCGTGTGGTGCTCCACCAAGTGTTACAGTATGGAGTGCTCGTCTCCCAGGTTACAGGGTCGATTTAGCACTTTTCAGGTTTGTCTTAAGATTATACTTATACCTCTTCTGTTATTCGCCAGTGTTACTTTTACTAGGTGACTGTAAAGTAGCTTTAGCGATCTACTGTCGTCCATCCATGCGGGTAGCATGGCCAGACCAACGCAGTTGTTATGTATAATGGTAGCCTTGATGCTCCTACAGTTGGTGTCAGCGAGAATACTGGCATTTGTTCTCTTGTCTTCCCAACAAACTTTGAGGATGGAAAGTACACTACGTCGGTGAAAGTTTTCAAGTGCTTTGACGTGCCTCCTGTATGTTACCCATACCTCACTGCCATAAAGTATTACAGCAAGGTGGGTATGACCACTGCTCAATCTGCATGTAACTTTGTAGATAATTTCAGCTCCCTACAGCTGAAGACACGGGTACGGAGTCTGCCAAAGGCTTGGGGTGCACATCTGATCCGATGTTGAATCTCTTCATCAATTTCCGCAGTGATGGACAGGTGGGAGCCAAGGTACTGGAAGTGGGTAGCATTAGAGAAGGCAGTACCGTTAAATTAGATGGGTGGTGGTGTGGTTGAACCAGGGGCAGACAGAAAAAAATCTGAGTCTTACATGAAATCACCTCAAGATCGAAGTGTGCATACGCATCTGCGTAGGTGTTCAGGATCTCCTGTCAGTCGCGCTCAGTGTGAGCGATGAAGGAAAGGTCGTCTGCATGATTAGTGTGTAAGCGGTCAACACCTATGTTCCTGCCTCGAGTCGTTATATTGAAAATTCCCTACATCCGATACTGGATGTCCACCCTGCCAGCTAAGTTGGCACTGTCACGAGTATGTAAGCCAGCAAAGAAAATAAAACAAAAATAGATTTGTTTTACCCTGTTTGGGAGGAAAAGAGCTCAGACTGAGTGCCATTGTGCAGGACACTGTCGTTCATGCCATCGTGGTTGCCTCAAAATAGCAATGAATTTTGGTGGGCAGCCAAGACGAAGGAGGGTCTGCCAGAGGGCTTTCCTGTTGACTAAGTCGAGTGTCTTAGTAAGGTTAATGAAGACCATGTACAAGTCACGGCACTGTTCTCTGCACTTTTCCTGTATCTTGCGGGCAGCAAAGATCATGTGAGTGGTGCCACGTGATGGCCTAAAACCATATTGAGATTCTGGGGGGAAGGTTTCCGCCTCAGGAAGAAGCCTGTTAAAGAGGACTCGGGCGATAATCTCTCCAGCTATGGACAGCAGTGAGATACCACGGTAGTTGCCACAGTCTGACCAGTTTCCCTTGTTCTTATAAATATTAAGATCTTTGGAGATTTCCTCCTTCTCCCATATATTCCTTAGGAGAGAGTGGAGACGGCTGTTAAGCAGAGGTGCTCCTGCTTTATACACCTCGGCTGGAAATTCATCAGGCCCTGTGGCTTTCTTATTTTTCATCGGCAGTAGCTACCTCATCCGTGGATAGAGGATATCTGAAGTAGGTCAGCTCTGGGTGCTGAGGAACCTGCTGGGTAGTCAGGACATCTACATCGGTGTTTCAATTGAGCAGCAAATGGTAGTGTTCTTTACAGTGCTGACAAATGCCTTCTTTTTTTTAATTAAGTATTTACCGTCGAATGAGCGAAGGGGGGGCTAAGCCATGAGTTGTTAGGCCATATATTGCTTTAGCGGAACTGAAAAATTTGCACATCTGGTATTGATCAATATTTTTTTTGCATTTCACACCCTATATTTTTCCATAAATCGTTCATTAGTTTGCGTAGTTTTGCTGGACTGCTGGCTTCTTCTCGTGGAAGGGAACAGCTTTGGTCTGAGACTTAGGGTTGTTCTGCCCATCAGTGAGAGCAGCTCATTTGCTATTGATGAGTACTTTGATTTCCAGATAGTTTTCATCAAACGAACCCTGGTGTTTTCTTTGGATCTGGCTGAGGGTCTCGTTGCATATTTTGTGATGACAGCTTTGATGGGATTTTTCTTGTTTATTTTTGGGTTTTTCATCAGCAACCTCATTGAGCTGCTTTCTGATAGCATGTGCCACCACTGGATCTTCCAGTCACTTGTTGCCTTGGCCGTTTTGGGGCGACGTGAAGGGAGAGTTTGGCTCTGACGAGCCGATAAAATCTATGTCAACGTGGTCTAAGCTGCATATGGCGAAGGTGATGAGGACGTCTCGGTGATATCTTTCTCTGACAATGATGCAGTAAATGATGTGCCAATGTTTGGATCGTGGGTGTTGCCAAGAACCCTGGAACTTCTCTGCCTACCCAAACAAGGCGTTGGTGATAGTGGGGTTGTGTTCAGCACACTTGCTGAGGAGCTGTAGGATATTGGTATTACAATAGCCTCCTCCGTTTCTGTTGATGGTTCTTTGCCAGATGTCAGCGTGTCTGCCAACTCTGATATTGAAGTCAGCTAGGAGCACAACCTTATCTTCTCTGGGGATTGAGGTTAATACTCTGTCAAGGTCGACATAAAAGGTCTCCTTCATGTCACTAGTCAGTAAAGGCTAGTGCTACTTGTGAAAAGGGCTGTGCCCTTCTGAGGGCAGAGTTAGAGAGGACCAAGGAAGAAAACTTGAAACTAAAGGAAGAGACAGCGAGGATGAAGGAGGAAACGAGACAAGGAAAGCCTGTGTCTGACGAAAACTCAGGCGAATAGAAGGTTGTGAGGAGAGGGACGACCTTACTGGTGGTGAAAAAACCCACCAAGGATACGACAACAACAGCTAAGTGTACCAACCCTTTCAGTCCTTTGATAGACGAATTGGACATTAGTATAGGCAGGGACAAGGCTGACAAGGAAGGTAAGAAAACCTTAATTGTTGGCGACTCCCACGTACGGTACCTGGAAAGAGTTTTTTGTGGTATAAGATAAAAATAGGATGAGGGTGTGTTTGCCAGGAGCTGAGTTGAGCCATATAGTTGACAGGATGGACAATATCTTGTCTGGTAATGGGAACAAATCCAATGATATTGGCTGGTGTAGGAGTGAGGAGCGTATTAAGTCGAAAGGAGGGATCCCTATCATATGTGGTGTCCTGCCTAGAAGGCGAATTGGCAATGAATGGTTGTCAAGGGCAGTTGGTGTCAACGCCAGTGTTGACAGATATTGCAAGTCAATATCAGTCCCATTCATTGACAACTGGGACAACTTTTACAGCAGAAGGAACCTTTATGCTAGGGATGGGGTGTATCTTGCACGGACGGCACTAATGGCTGCTATACCGATGTTATACCTAGCCAGCTCTTTTGCCACAAGGGCGGTTCTTCTTTTAGGATGCTCAGTTGTACCAGTATCCAGAAGGGTCCTGCCATTCCATGCACTGACCATAAGAGGTTGCACTGTTTGTTTTTGTTTTGATATGTGATTATGATTGTGTTTTCGACTGCATAAAGATGACCTTACTGGGTGTGGTTGTCCAGTCAAGTTGGTTCTTTAAGCAGGCTATGTTTAAGGCACCTTTCCTATCCTCCTCCCCATGTGGGGTGAGCAGAGTGGCTCCTCGAAAGGGTTGCTCAGTCGCACTGTTGCCTAGATCCCAGTGCATTAACGACCATCTGATCTGTTCCGCCCATGTGAGTAGAGACTCCCGGCAGTCATCATTGCCTGTCCCCATCGCCACTCGTCCGTCGGCATAGGACTTTTGGGGGTATAGGGGTTTTGATGATGAGGAGTATGATAAGCTGGATGATGGCTGTGCGTGAGTTGATTTATGTGGTGAGGCAGGAGCGCAGGCTGCAACCACACATCTTGGCTCTCCCTTTTCCTGATTCAGTGGTGTAAGTGTTGTAACGACTTAGGAGAGCGAGAGTTGGAATGGACTGCCGATAGCCCAGTTTGTTGGGTTTCGCCTTAGTAGCCTATCCATCACGCATTGCCTTTGTCCTCCGGAGTCGTCGTTGGGTTCCCATGTTGGTCACCTCTTCCTCCTATACCGCCGTTGGGGCCTTGTGGAGCTCTGTAAGTACAGTATGTCTACTGCAGATTTTTCGTTCAGGGTTTACTCCCGTAGCCTTATACCTTCCAAGGTTAATCTGCAAGGCAGCGGGGCAATGGTTGGTAGGCGCCAGGCTGTGTCCGCATGCCAGTGGGCCTTTGCTCCGTCCCTCTGGGGCTAACTGCTGCTCGAGATCCCATTCTGGTCTAGCCTGGGCCCACGGGGCACCCAGGTATCGTGTTTTGCCACAAGGAGGCACAGCAGGAATCTTGGTGAAGAGGCTGTGTCCTGGTAGGAAAAGACCTGTGCAAGCTGCTTCCTGTTCGCCACGATGGCTACCCAGCGGCGGTAGCTGAAAGTGAGAGGAAACAAGCAGTGCTTGCACCTTAACACTAACATAATGCTGTCATACTAGACGCATTACACCACCCTGTGCACACACACACACACCACACACACACACACACACACACACACACCCACACACTGATCTCGCCAGATTATGGATACATGATCCCATTCTAACCGCACAAGAACGACTGAGCCAAATATTACATATCTTACCTTATCTCCCGCCCACAGTTAACTATCTCTCACTTTGTCTCTCCCGCCCACAGTTTACTATCTCTTCCGCCCACAGTCAAATATATCCCGTCCGCAGTTAACTATCTCTCCCGCCCATAGTTATCTTCCCCGCCCACGGTTAACTATCTCCCCAGCCCACAGTTAACTATCTCCCCCGCCCACAGTTAACTATCTCTCGCCCTATCTCTCCCGCCCATAGTTAACTATCTCTCACCCTATCTGTCCCGCCCACAGTTAACTATCTCTCCCGCCCACAGTTAACTATCTCTCCCTATCTCTCCCGCCCACAATTAACTATCTCACCCTATCTCTCCCGCCCACAGTTAACTATCTCATCCTATCTCTCCCGACCACAGTTAACTATATCTCCCGCCCACAGTTAACTATCTCTCCCGCCCACAGTTAACTATCTCTCCCGCCCACAGGAGACTTCAGCCTCAGGATCCAGCCAGTATTGCTGGACGATGACGCGTTATACCAGTGCCAAGTTAGTGCCAGTGACGGGGTGCCAGGCATCAGGTCTCACACGGCGCGCCTCACCGTCTATGTGCCCCCTGACCACCCCAGGGTTAAGCCCCCCGTGTTGAGGACCACCGCGGGGATGACCGTCACGCTGGAGTGTGAGAGTAGTGGAGGACGACCCCAGCCTGAGGTGAGTGATGAGCACGAGGTTGAGGTTCTTCTCTCTCTCTCTCTCTGTGTCTGTCTGTCTGTGTGTCTGTCTGTCTGTTTCTTTCTCTCTCTGTATGTGTCATGTGTCACTTTTTCTCTCACTGTCTCTTTGTGTCTGTCTTTCTCTCTTTGTTACTCAAGCTTTCTCACTGTCTATCTGTCAATGTCTGTCTGTCTGTCTGTCTGTCAAACCGTGACACGAGTACACTATTTATACCAGGTTATAAGTCACACACCCGAGGCTGCCTGCTGAGAGCGTTGTGCAATTATGAATTTATTTAATTTTTGTTTTAGTAAGTAAACGAGGATATTGTATTTCATGTGTAGACGAAGTGAAGGGAAAAATGTGGTAATTTGGTGCAGAACAAATTAAACACACACACACACACACCTACACACACACACACACACACACACACACACACACACACACACACACACAGACACACACACACACACCCACACACACACACACACACACACACATACACACACACACACACACACACACACACACACACACACACACCCACACACACACACAGACACACAGACACACACACACACACCCACACACAGACACACACACACACCTACACACACACACACACACCACACACACACACACACACACACACACACACACACACAGACACACACACACACCTACACACACAAACACACACACACACACACACACACACACACACACACACACACACACACACACCTACACACACACACACATACGCCTACACACACACACTGCTACAAATTTAATTGCAGTACTCAGAAAAAAGGATCTTATTTGAAATATGATATACAGCTGTGGCAGACAACGTACAGAATTAATATTTACAGATATATAAAATTGTCAGCTTAGTTACCTGACCCGTCTTTCGTGCAGGGAACAGGTTATAGTGCAAGGAAATCCCCTAGGCCACCCGCACCTCCCTACCAAATTTCAGCTCTATCCTCAAAACTGTGGAAATGCTTAAAGAACACACACATGCACACACACTCCTACTACTTACTACTTTGTTGTCACTCGGAATCGAGTATGACGATCATCCAGCTATGATACAATGATATGAGGTATTAGGGATGTCACCTAGGTTAGTGAGTTTTGAGGTGACTAAAGAGCCCGATACGGGACCCGCAGCGTCGTTCACATTCGTTGCGCATGTGGAGGGCTCAATCTACTGCGGGAGGGGCGGTGGCAGCGTCTTTCCGGCGTTAGCGCTTGTCTGCCTCGGTCAGCAGTCGAGCTAACTTGACAGTATTGACACCTTCTCGTGTGGTGCTCCTCCAAGAGTTACGATGTGGAGTAATCGACTCCCAGGTGAAGGAGTCGATTTGGCACTTTTTCAGGTTTATCTTAAGACTATCCTTGTATCTTTTCAATTGCCCGCCGGCGTTACGTTTACTATTCGTTAGGTGACTGTAAAGTAGCTGGTTTGGTAGTCTACTGTCGTCCTTGTGAGTAACATGGCCAGTCCAGCGTAGTTGTTCATGGTTATTGGTAGCCTCGATGCTCCTACAGTTGGTATCAGCAAGAACACACACACACACACACACACACACACACACACACACACACACACACACACACACATACACATACAGAGAGCTAGAATTTTATGGTGTGGGGTGAGACGGAGGGAGACTGTGAGATTAAACGTTGTCATTGTGTCCTTTGTCAGTAAGTCAATCAGAAAAGGCATTCATAGAGCTACCATACGCAGCTAAAGAAGTAAGATATGCATGTAACTTAAGCGTTAAGGTGTCGGGTATTGAAAGTTTGTAGATGTATGGGTGTAAATTATGTGTATATTTTAAATAATACTTGTTAAAATTGTCCTATCATGCTACACAGGTACCCTCACTGCACCTCCCGGCCCTATCATGCTACAGGTATCCTCACTGCACCTCCCGGCCCTATCATGCTACAGGTACCCTCACTGCACCTCCCGGCCCTATCATGCTACAGGTACCCTCACTGCACCTCCCGGCCCTATCATGCTACAGGTACCCTCACTGCACCTCCCGGCCCTATCATGCTACAGGTACCCCACTGCATATCATGTTATTGCCCCTACTGCACCTCCTGGCCCTATCATAACAGGTGTCCCATTGCACCCCCGGCCCTACATAACAGGTACCCTCACTGCACCCCCCGGCCCTATCATGTAACAGGTGGCCCATTGCACCCTCCGGCCCTATCATGCCACAGGTACCCTCACTGCACCCCCGGCCCTATCATGTAACAGATTAAAAACAGAAAAACAGTGTTAACTCTTAATTCCCCACTGCAGATTTTAGAACTTAAATCCGTTCCAGGGCTTGATAATTGTTCATTAGATTTTTATTCTACGATAACCAACCTGAGGTCTGTCTGTCGTGACCTGACTGAACGATAAAATGATATTCCACCGAGGGATGAGTTTATTCCCCCCTACACACAGCCGCACTAACACAGCTATGGCCAAAACAATAAAGAAATTGATGTGAAATGAAGAGTAAGTGGAATTGAGAAAGGAGAGAGAGAGAGAGATAAGAGATAAACACACACACATACATATATACACACACACACACACACACACACGAGAAAATTTCATTACAAAAAATATTGAAAAAGAATATGATGTGCAGGAAAGAGAGAGTCATAGAGAGAAAGAATAAAATTTAATTGAAAACCGAAAATTCACCTCGCGAAATAAGCCATTACAATTGACCTGATTCACGCCTATCATATTGTGTGTGTGTGTGCGCGCGCTGTGTGTGTGTGTGTGTGTGTGTGTGTGTGTGTGTGTGTGTGTGTGTGTGTGTGTGTGTGTGTGTGTGTGTGTGTGTTTTACCAGTCACCTACAATGTCATCAACTTTACATGTCTCCCCAACACTTCTACTGCTGCGGTCAATCAGTTCTTTACACGTACAGACAAGTCGAAGCCTCACTATCATGCCCTGTATTTCAGTACATCAAACGAAGCTGTATTATATGACTCCTAACATTAACGATACGAGGTGCTTGTACAGAAAGAGAGAGAGAGAGAGACTCGGTTTCTGACAAGGAGTGACATATTATACAAGGATAACGGCGTATCCATGGTTTTGTTTGGCCGCAGTGGGGGAAAAATGAACCCCTCGGGAGAAATATATCCATCAGTCAGGTCAGGAAAGGCGAGAATTAATCAGGTCAACTAAACAAACACACAGCCAAACACCCGCATTCATATTTATTAGTTTTCAATATACGTAACATTAAAAGTAATTGACATTTACCATGTTCATGAAACCTGCAGTAATATAAAGCTGAAAAAAAATATTACACTAAAATAAATGGACTTTTTTGTGGCAATGTGTCAAGGTTTGGTAGGTCAGTCGCCATTATTCCTAGTTGGGGTAAGTCTCTGGTGCTGGATATAACAAACTCACTGTCTATGACGGCCACTGCGATAGTTATTAGATATTAATGATGAAAGCTTTAATACTTAGCCGTCAGTGCAGATTTATTTCATGTTGCAATAAAAAATATATGATGTACCATGAATTTACAGTGTATAATGGCCGGTAATGTAAAATATCTGTGAAAAGCGTAAATACTCACATGTATATTTGAAGGGAATATTTACAGTAATGCCGACTCTCTGATCACACCAACAACACTCTGGCCTAAACGGTGCCTGATAATGTAAACCGCCTGTAACGTAGTGTTGGTTTATAACACTCGCTCTATAGACGAGTAATAACACAACATTATTATTATAGCGTCATGTATATTATAGAAAAAAACATATAAACAGGAATAATAAGCTGGAGCCGTGTTATTAAGCACTGGGCACTACCCTCTACCGTCCTGCTGGTAACCTGTTGATTGTTCACAGTATTCTGAACACGTCTGAACATTTCCAGAATAATCAAGGAAGCAATTAGTGTGTTTGTAGTGACGGGGAGAGACACAACCCGCTGGCAAGGTTTACATTCCTAAGGAGATGTGTATAATATATTCACCCTTAAGAGGTACGGTACATAGTCTTCCACAGTGGTAATTAATTTACAGTTAAGACCCGAGGCACCTTAATGTGTACAGCGTGTGTTTATACAAAGAGGAATTGGTTATACAACTTAATATCCATGGTTTGGTAGTAATAACATCTGAAGATAATTTACAACTTCTTACTAATACGGTAACATTTGATGATAATTTACAACCTCTTAAGTTAAAACATTTACAAAAAGTTTAGAATTCAGGAAAAGTTTTAATCCAGATCCCGTGCCTTCAGATGACACATGATCATTAAGAATGGTTAATACTTCACGGTGAGTACGAATACAATCTAAATACCATTTGTAAGTCAACAGAATCCCTACAAGCACGACACTGGTTCAGAGGCCCGGGGTTGTTGTAGTGGGGGACTGTGATACGTAGGATATATATATAGTTGTATCGGAAGTGTGTGGGGCCCTGGGGAGGTATGTGAGGCCCCGGGGAGGTGTGTGGGGCCCTGGGGAGGTGTGTGGGCCCTGGAGGAGGTGTGTGGGGCCATGGGGAGGTGTGTGGCGTCTTGGGGAGGTATGTGGCGTCCTAGGGAGGTGTGTGGGGCCCCGGGGAGGTATGTGGTTCCCTGAGGAAGGTGTGTGGCGCCCTGGGGAGGTGTGTGGTTCACTGGGAAAGGTGTGTGGCACCCTGGGAGAGGTGTGTGGCGCCCTGGGAGAGGTGTGCGGTTCCCTGGGAAAGGTGTGTGTGGTGTACTGGGGGGTGGCGGTTCCTGGGGAGGTGTGGGGCCTGGGGAGGTGTGTGGGCCCTGGCAGGGTGTGGTTCCCTGGGAAAGCTGTGTGGGGCCCTGGGGAGGTGTGGAGCCCTGGGGAGGTGTGTGGTTCCCTGGGAATGGTGTGTGGGGGCCCTGGGGAGGTGTGTGGCGCCCTGGGAGAGGTGTGTGGCACCCTGGGGGTGTGTGGTTCCCTGGGGAGGTGTGTGACGCCCTGGGAAGTGTGTGGCACCCTGGGGAGGTGTGTGGCGCCCTGAGAGAGTGTGTGGGGCCCTGGAGGAGGTGTGTGGGCCCTGGGAGGTGTGTGGCCCTGGGGAAAGGTGTGTGGCGCCCTGGGGAGAGGTGTGTGTGGCGCCCCTGGGGAGGTGTGCGGCCTGGGGCCCTGTAGGTGTGTGGCACCCTGGGAGAGGTGTGCGGTTTCCTGGGGGGGTGTGTGTGGGGCCCTGGGGAGAGGTGTGTGGTTCCCTGGGGAAAGGTGTGTGGTTCCCTCCCTGGGGAGGTGTGTGGCACCCTGGGGAGGTGTGTGGGTTCCTGGGGAGGTGGTGGGGCCCTGGGTGGTGTGTGGCACCCTGGGGAGAGGTGGGGGGTGTGTGGGGCCCTGGGGGAGGTGTGGCGCCCTGAGGTGTGTGGGCCCTGGGGTGTGTGGTTCCTGGGGGGTGTGGAGGTGGGGAGGTGTGTGTGCCCCTGGGGAGGTGTGTGGTTCCCTGGGAAAGGTGTGTGGGGCCCTGGGAAGGTGTGTGGCGCCCTGGGAGAGTGTGTGGCACCCTGGGGAGTGTGTGGTTCCTGGGGGTGTGTGACGCCCTGGGAAGTGTGGCACCCTCGGGGAGGTGTGTGGCACCCTGGGGAAGTGTGGTGCCCCTGGGGAGGTGTGTGGCGCCCTGGGGGGAGGTGTGTGGTTCCTGCGCCCGGGGAGGTAACGGCAGGGGGCCGTCGCCTGTGCCCCTGATGAGGCCAATAATCCTCAGAGAGTCGTGGCTGTCGAGGAGCTCTTTAATATGCTCGGCAGTTCTGAAGCCTCGGGAAGGAATCTGGTCACACAGACAAGATTAGATTGAGTAATTAGGATAGGTCCCCTTAAAGGTGCAAGGAGACCACTAGATTCTCCATAAAGGTGCAGGATGATAGCCCAAGGAGACCACTAGATTCTCCATAAAGGTGTAGGATGATAGCCCAAGGAGACCACTAGATTCTCCATAAAGGTGCAGGATGATAGCCCAAGGAGACCACTAGATCCTCCATAAAGGTGTAGGATGATAGCCCAAGGAGACCACTAGATTCTCCATAAAGGTGTAGGATGATAGCCCAAGGAGACCACTAGATCCTCCATAAAGGTGTAGGATGATAGTCCAAGGAGGAAGACTCAGAAATCCTGGAAGATTCTTGAGTTTTGTTGTAATTCCTAACCTAACCTAACCTAACCTTACCTAATATGGACAAAAATCCAGCCATAGGAGTAAGACAAGAGGAAACAGTGAATCTCCATATAGCGGACTTCTCTCTCCATATAGCGGACTTCTCTCTCCATGTAGCGGACTTCTCTCTCCATGTAGCGGACTTCTCTCTCCATATAGCAGACTTCTCTCTCCATGTAGCGGACTTCTCTCTCCATGTAGCTGACTTCTCTCTCCAGAAGCGGACTTTCTCCATATATAGCAGACTTCTCTCTCCATATAGCGGACTTCTCCATATGTAGTTGACTTCTCCATATAGCGGACCTTCTCTCTCCATATAGCGGACTTCTCTCTCCATGAAGTGGACTTTCTCCATATAGCGGACTTCTTCTCTCCATATAGCAGACTTCTCTCTCTCCATGGAAGTGACTTCTCTCTCCATGTAGCTGACTTTCTCTCCATATAGCGGACTTTCTCCACAGTAGCGGACTTCTTTCTCCATGTAGCGGACTTCTCTTCTCCATATATGGACTTTCTCTCATATAGGCAGACTTCTCTCCATGTAGCGGACTTCTCTCTCCATGTAGCTGACTTCTCTCTCCATATAGCGGACTTCTCTCTCCATATAGCGGACTTCTCTCTCCATGTAGCGGACTTCTCTCTCCATATAGCGGACTTCTCTCTCCATATAGCGGAATTCTCTCTCCATATAGCGGACTTCTCTCTCCATATAGCGGACTTCTCTCTCCATATAATCCGTTAGTCGGGGGTTTCACAAATAACGGATCCTACATATAACGAAGTGTCCTCTGCCTAGTTCGTTAAATTGAGGTTTCATATCTAACGGACCCTTGATATAACGGATTTTCCTCTGTATAGTTCGTTAGATGTTTCATATCTAACGGACCCTTGATATAACGGATTTTCCTTTGTATAGTTCGTTAAAAGAGGTTTCACTGTAATGTAGGAAGGTGAGAGGGAGGAGAGGGGTAATGTAGGAAGGTGAGAGGGAGGAGAGGGGTAATGTAGGAAGGTGAGAGGGAGGAGAGGGGTAATGTAGGAAGGTGAAAGGGAGGAGAGGGGTAATGTAGGAAGGTGAGAGGGAGGAGAGTCTCGAAGGACCTCACGCAGGAGATGCAGACAGGTAGTGTCCTACAGGGATAATGGTCTCTATGGACGTGAGAAGAGTGTGTCCTATAATCATTAGTGGTAGTTATAGTCCCTAGTGGAGGGTTAGAACAGTATAGTCCCTAGTGGAGGGTTATAGTGCAGTTATAGTCCCTAGTGGAGGGTTGTAGTGAGTTATAGCCCTAGTGGAGGGTTATAGTGGATATTGTCCCTAGTGAGGGTTATAGTGGTTATAGTCCCTAGTGTGGTTATAGGTTATTGTCCCTAGTGGAGGGTGAAGTATAGTCCCTAGTGGAGGGTTATAGTGGAGTTATAGTCCCTAGTGGAGGGTTGTAGGAGTTATAGTCCCTAGTGGAGGGTTATAGTGGTTATTGTCCCTAGTGAGGTTATAGGGTTATAGTCCCTAGTGGAGGGTTATAGTGGTTATTGTCCTAGTGGAGGGTCATAGTGGTTATTGTCCCTAGTGAGGGTTATAGTGGTTATTGTCCCTAGTGGAGGGTCATAGTGGTTATGTCCCTAGTGGAATGGTCATAGTTCAGTTATAGTCCCTAGTGGAGGTTAGGGAGTTATAGTCCCTAGTGGAGGGTCATAGTGCAGTTATAGTCCCTAGTGGAGGTTATAGTGCAGTTATATTCTAGGTGAGGGTCATAGTGTTATAGTCCCTAGTGGAGGGTCATAGTGCAGTTATAGTCCCTAGTGGAGGGTTATAGTGGTTATAGTCCCTAGTGGAGGGTTATAGTGAGTTATAGTCCCTAGTGGAGGGTCATAGTGGTTATTGTCCCTAGTGAGGTCATATGCAGTTATAGTCCCTAGTGGAGGGTATAGGTTTATAGTCCCTAGTGGAGGGTTATAGTGGTTATTGTCCCTAGTGGAGGGTTATAGCATATAGTCCCTAGTGGAGGTTATAGCGGTTATAGTCCCAGTGGAGGGTTATAGCGGTTATAGTCCCTAGTGGAGGTTATAGTGGTTATTTTCCTAGTGGAGGGTTATAGTGGTTATTGTCCCTAGTGGAGGGTTATAGCGGTTATAGTCCCTAGTGGAGGTTTTAGTGGTTATAGTCCCTAGTGGAAGGTTATAGTGTTATAGTCCCTAGTGGAGGGTTATAGTGGTTATAGTCCCTAGTGGAGGGTTTTAGTGGTTATTGTCCCTAGTGGAGGGTTATAGTGTTATTGTCCCTAGTGGAGGTTATAGTGGTTATAGTCCCTAGTGGAGGGTTATAGTGTTATTGTCCTAGTGGAGGGTTATAGTGGTTATTGTCCCTAGTGGAGGTTATAGGGGTTATAGTCCCTAGTGGAGGGTTATAGTGGTTATTGTCCCTAGTGGAGGGTTGTAATGGAGTTATAGTCCCTAGTGGAGGGTTATAGTGAGTTATTGTCCTTGAGGTTATAGTGGTTATTGTCCCTAGTGGAGGGTTATAGCGGTTATAGTCCTAGTGGAGGTTATAGTGGTTATTGTCCCTAGTGGAGGGTTATAGCGGTTATAGTCCCTAGTGGAGGGTTATAGTGGTTATTGTCCTAGTGGAGGGCATAGTGGAGTTATAGTCCCTAGTGGAGGGTTATAGGAGTTATTGTCCCTAGTGGAGGGTTGTAGTGAGTTGTCCCTAGTGGAGGGTTGTATGGAGTTATAGTCCTAGTGGAGGTTATAGTGGTTGTCCCTAGTGGAGGGTTATAGTGCAGTTATAGTCCCTAGTGGAGGTTATAGCGGTTATAGTCCCTAGTGGAGGTTATGGTTATTGTCCTAGTGGAGGGTTATAGCATATAGTCCCTAGTGGAGGGTTATAGTGGTTATTGTCCCTAGTGAGGGTCATAGTTATAGTCCCTAGTGGAGGGTTATAGCAGTTATTGTCCCTAGTGGAGGGTCAGGCAGTTATAGTCCCTAGTGGAGGGTTATAGTGCAGTTATTGTCCCTAGTGGAGGGTTGTAGGAGTTATTGTCCCTAGTGGAGGTTATAGTGGTTATTGTCCCTAGTGGAGGGTCATAGTGCAGTTATAGTCCCTAGTGGAGGGTTAAGTGGAGTTATTGTCCTAGTGGAGGGGTAGTGGAGTTATTGTCCCTAGTGGAGGGTTATAGTGGTTATTGTCCCTAGTGGAGGGTTATAGTGCAGTTATAGTCCCTAGTGGAGGGTTATAGTGGAGTTATTGTCCCTAGTGGAGGGTTGTAGTGGAGTTATTGTCCCTAGTGGAGGGTTATAGTGGTTATTGTCCCTAGTGGAGGGTTATAGTGGTTATAGTCCTAGTGGAGGGTTATAGTGTGGTTGGTCCCTAGTGGAGGGTCATAGTGGTTATTGTCCCTAGTGGAGGGTTATAGTGGTTATTGTCCCTAGTGGAGGTCATAGTGCAGTTATAGTCCCTAGTGGAGGGTTGTAGTGGTTATTGTCCTAGTGGAGGGTCATAGTGCAGTTATAGTCCCTAGTGGAGGGTTATAGTGCAGTTATAGTCCCTAGTGGAGGGTTACAGGAGTTATTGTCTCAGTGGAGGGTTGTAGGAGTTATTGTCCTAGTGGAGGGTTGTAGTGGAGTTATTGTCCCTAGTGGAGGGTTGTAGTGGAGTTATTGTCCCTAGTGGAGGGTTATAGTGGTTATTGTCCCAGTGGAGGTCATAGTGCAGTTATAGTCCCTAGTGAAGGTTACAGTGGAGTTATTGTCCCTAGTGGAGGGTTGTAGTGGAGTTATTGTCCCTAGTGGAGGGTTGTAGTGGAGTTATTGTCCCTAGTGGAGGTTATAGTGGAGTTATAGTTCCTAGTGGAGGGTTATAGTGGTTTTGTCCCTAGTGGAGGGTTATAGTGGTTATTGTCCCTAGTGGAGGGTCATAGTGCAGTTATAGTCCTAGTGGAGGTTATAGTGGTTATTGTCCTAGTGGATGGTCATAGTTCAGTTATAGTCCCTAGTGGAGGGTTATAGTGGAGTTATAGTTCCTAGTGGAAGGTTATAGTGGTTATTGTCCCTAGTGGATGGTCATAGTGCAGTTATAGTTCCTTGAGTGGAGGGTTATAGTGGTTATAGTCCCTAGTGGAGGGTTATAGGTTATTGTCCTAGTGGAGGTCATAGCAGTTATAGTTCCTAGTGGAGGTTATAGTGGTTATTGTCCCTAGTGGATGGTCATAGTTCAGTTATAGTTCCTAGTGGAGGTTATAGTGCAGTTATAGTCCCTAGTGGAAGGTAGTGCAGTTATAGTCCCAGTGGAGGGTTATAGTGGAGTTATTGTCCCTAGTGAGGGTTATAGTGGTTATAGTCCCTAGTGGAGGGTTGTAGTGGAGTTATTGTCCCTAGTGGAGGGTTATAGTGGTTATAGTCCCTAGTGGAGGTTATAGTGGTTATTGTCCCTAGTGAGGGGCTAGTGCAGTTATAGTTCCTAGTGGAGGGTTATAGTGGTTATTGTCCCTAGTGGAGGTCATAGTGCAGTTATAGTTCCTAGTGGAGGGTTATAGTGCAGTTATAGTCCCTAGTGGAGGGTCATAGTGCAGTTATAGTCCTAGTGAGGGTTATAGGTTATAGTCCCTAGTGGAGGGTTATAGTGGTTATTGTCCCTAGTGAGAGGTCATAGTGCAGTTATAGTTCCTAGTGGAGGGTTATAGTGGTTATTGTCCCTAGTGGAGGGTCATAGTGCAGTTATAGTTCCTAGTGGAGGGTTATAGTGCAGTTATAGTCCCTAGTGGAGGGTTATAGTGGTTATAGTCCCTAGTGGAGGGTCATAGTGCAGTTATAGTCCCTAGTGGAGGTTATAGTGCAGTTATAGTCCCTAGTGAGGGTTATAGTGCAGTTATAGTCCTAGTGGAGGTTATAGTGGAGTTATATCCCTAGTGGAGGTTATAGTGAGTTATAGTCCCTGTGGAGGTCATAGTGCAGTTATAGTCCCTAGTGGAGGGTTATAGTGGAGTTATAGTCCCTAGTGGAGGTCATAGTGAGTTATAGTCCCTAGTGGAGGGTTATAGTGGTTATAGTCCCTAGTGGAGGTTATAGTGGTTATAGTCCCTAGTGGAGGGTTATAGTGGAGTTATAGTCCCTAGTGGAGGGTTATAGTGGAGTTGTAGAAGGAAGAGATAAATGCAGGAGAAACGTAGAGAAAATGTTGATAAAAACAAAAGGAAAGAGACGAAATAGTGACATAAAAGAGAATAAAGTGTAACAGGAGTAGACGAGAGAAAGAGACCCGGAGAGAGAGAAGAGAAGAGGAATTGACAGAGAAATAAGTAAAAAAAAATAGAATAAGATACATGAAGAATTAAAAAGAAGAAAAAAATAGAACATGAAGAGAAAATAAATATGAAAATTTATGAAAATTTAACAACTAAAAAAAATGAATTAAAGAAAAAGAAAAGAAGAGGAAAAATATATGAAAAAACAAGTAAACGGATATAAATACCACAACAATGGGATGAAAGAGAAGTAGAGGAAGGAAAATAAAGAGGAGGAATAGGAGAGACAGATAAAGTTGGGGTCAGAAGAGAGGATGATGGATGGAACGAAAAAGAATGGGAGTAACAAGTGTGATAAGAATTATGGATGGCTGAGGGAGAGGGGAAGTGAGAGATGGGTGAGAGGGGAGGCGAGAGGGGAGGCGAGAGATGGGTGAGAGGGGAAGTGAGAAATGGATGAGAGGGGAAGTGAGAGGGAGGCGAGAGATGAGGAGAGGGGAGCAGAGTGGAGAGGGGAAGGCAGAGGGGAGGCGAGATGAGGGAGAGATGAGTGAGAGGGAAGTGAGAGGGGAGGCGAGAGATGAGGAGAGATGGGTGAGAGGGGAGGCGAGAGATGGGTGAGAGGGGAAATGAGAGATGGGTGAGAGGGGAAGTGAGAAATGGATGAGAGGGGAAGTGAGAGATGGGTGAGAGGGGTTGATGGTAGGTCAGATAAAAAGAAGTGTGTGGAATCATATTTACAGGTGGGGAAGAAAAAAGAGAGAGAGAGAGAGAGAGAGAGAGAGAGAGATTAAGAATAAACTAATATCTAGGGTGAGAGTGATGACCAAATGAGAATAGGAAGTAGAGGTAAGCCAATAAAAGCAGGAATAAGTGGGGTGAGAGGGAGAGAGGGAGAGGAGAAGGTCGAGGATAAAAAGACTTCCGCAAATAGATTGGAAAGTTACAAGATTTGGGGAGAGACAGATTAAGTGATAAGAGGGGAGATGAAGAGGGGATAAAATGGGTGTGACATAGGGTGTGATGATTGAAGGGGAAAAGGACTAGAAGATAGGAGAGAGAGATCTGGGACGGTCATGAAGGCAGCACAGTACTGAGGTGTTATGTGCCAGCCGAAAATATTGAACAGCTGGTGGCATCCTGTTATGTTTAGAACACAAGCAACTTTATTCGCTGTTTCTCGAGTTTTCTGTCTGTTTTATCTGTTTTTCTCTTTTTTCTGTCTGTCACTCTCTGTTTTTCTCTCTTCTGTCTGTGTTCACTCTATATTATTCTCATTCTTTTTCTCTATTTTATCTTGTACTTTTCTGTCTATGTTCGGTTTTTTTCTTCTCTTTTCTGTCAATCTATTTCTCTTTATATTTGTTTGTCAATATCTTTCTTATTTTTCTGTCTCCTGGTGCTGTATTACTTCTGATCGTTGGAAAGAAACTAAGAGAAAACAATTGGAAAAGTTTGGAGGGAATGGCAGTCAGTCTGATAGGTCTTAACGCCCAGGTAAACGTCATTATGTTATGTCAGGAGACTTTATAGTATCAATGATAATGACTAAATAACTCTTAGGTGTATTGCACAGAATATTACAAGGAATTAGGTCAAATAAGTAGGAATTTGACCTGTTTTTGTGTCAGGTAAAAATAATAAGAAGAACATTACTAACGTAGTTTTAATAACTTTGATCATCTTGTTAATTATTTGTCAGTTTTAGGTAAAAGGAAATGAAAACGCGGCATTAACGCAGCAATGTTTTGTTGGTCACTCTTATTTATACTTGTATAAGAATAGGTTACGTCTTAATTGTCCTTAATAACAAGCTACTCCTTCACGGCCTCCTGCAGATCCAGTGGGTGGACGACAGCCGGCGGGAGACCATCAGGACCGGGTCTCTCCTGGCGACAGAGACCATGTCTGACGGGAAGCGCGTCACGGTCCGCTCTCGCCTCTCCTTCACCCCCCGCCGCTCTCATCACAATTCTTCCCTCACCTGCCTCACCTCCAACCAGGCCCTCAGCTCACCCCTCTCCAGGTGGGTATAACTGGCCCTCAGTTCACCCCTCACCAGGTGGGTATAACTGGCCCTCAGCTCACCCCTCTCCGGGTGGGCATTACTGGCCCTCAGCTCACCCCCTCCAGGTAGGTATAACTGGCCCTCAGCTCACCCCTCTCCAGGTGGCATTACTGGCCCTCAGCTCACCCCTCTCCAGGTGGGTATTACTGGCCCTCAGCTCACCCTCTCCAGGTGGGTACACGGCCTCAGCTCACCCCTCCAGGTGGGTATAACTGGCCCTCAGCTCACCCCTCCAGGTGGGTATTACTGGCCTCAGCTCACCTCCAGGTGGGTATTACTGGCCCTCAGCTCACCCCTCTCCAGGTGGGTATAACTGGCCCTCAGCTCACCCCTCTCCAGGTGGGTATAACTGACCTCAGCTCACCCCTCTCCAGGTGGGTATAACTGGCTCTCAGATCACCCCTCCAGGTGGGTAACTGACCCTCAGCTCACCCTCTCCAGGTGGGTATAACTGACCCTCAGCTCACCCCTCCAGGTGGGTATAACTGACCCTCAGCTCACCCTCTCCAGGTGGGTATAACTGGCCCTCAGCTCACCCCTTCCAGGTGGGTATAAATGGCCCCTCAGCCACCCCCTCCAGGTGGGTATAACTGGCCCTCAGCTCACCCCTCTCCAGGTGGATATAACTGGCCCTCAGCTCACCCCTCTCCAGGTGAGTATAACTGACCCTCATCTACCACCTCCACCCCAGCTAGGTCATTGGTTAGGACAGGTCAGCCGTGATGGTCAGCCAGTGTAATGTAGGAACTTAACCTTTTGGACACACTTTATACCCACATATTACATTATAACCCAGTGCTATGTGGGGTCCTCTACACCCATGATGACCTAAAGTGTAAGTATTTGTCACCTACACATGAGAGAGAGAGAGAGAGAGAGAGAGAGAGAGAGAGACAGAGATGTGTAACAAGGCCTGTTATAGGCTGTTATCCCCACACATGTTATTATATGCTCCAACCACGTCAATGTACACAGGCGGTAGTGTGTGTGTGTGTCTGTCTGTTGTTCCTATTTTGTATTTCATGAGTTACTGCTTTGTTCTCCACCCTCCTTTATCTCATTACTTCCAATTCTCTCGCCCCCTCGCTCTTCATTTTCCTCATTTCCTATTCATCTACTCTTATTTTTTTGTCATTCCTTATTCACTTCTTCCATTCAATATATTCAAATTTTACTCCGAAATTCTTCTTGTTATTCATTATCCTTCTCCGTGTCTATTCTTCTCATCGTTATTATGTCATTGTTTTTTTCCACCAATTATCACCGTGTGTCCCATATTCACGTCGACCATTCTTCGGCACAGCATTCCTTATTTATTTATTTATTTTTCCCTTTCAGTTCTCTCTCTTCTTTCTATCTCCTTCCTCCTTGACTCACCCTTCTCATTAATTCTCCTTTCGCTTTGATATTTATTCACATTCATCAATTCTCCTTAGTTGTTGGTCTTCTTCTTCTCGTCTTTCTTAGTACTCTTCCTCAAGCACCTCTCACTTTTCTTTTCTCTCTCCATTCACCTCTCACCTTCGTCCTTCATGTCACCCTTTCGTCCCTCTCCACTTGTCTTCTTCCTCTTCTTCTTTCCCTTTTACCAGCCCTCTCACCCACTTCTCAAAATCGCCTTTTCTCTTATCCACATCTTTACTCTCTCTCTCACCTTCATCCCGCTCATCTCCTTCCTCTCCTTAACTAACACTTCTTAACCCTCTCCTCTCACCCCTCTCCCCGCAGTTCGATCCAGCTGAGTGTTCTCTTCCCGCCGGAGGTCTGTCTACACGTCCGCCCCCAGCAGTTGGTCGAAGGTGACGACGCCAACTTCGTCTGTAGCGCCCAGGCCAACCCCAGCGTCATAACCTACAGGTGAGTCCTCGTCTACAGGTGCAATTATCACCAACAGGTAAGTCATCTACTACAAGTAAAAACCAGAGTCATCACCCACAGGTAGGGTCAGAGGTCGAGTCATCATCCACAGGTAAGGTCAGAGGTCAAGTCATCACACACAGGTAAGGTCAGAGGTCAAGTCATCATCCACAGGTAAGGTCAGAGGTCAAGTCATCATCCACAGGTAAGGTCAAGGCAAGTCATCATCCACAGGTAGTCAACCAGGACAGAGGTCAAGTCATCACACACAGGTAAGGTCAGAGGTCAAGTCATCACACAGGGACAGAGGTCAAGTCATCACTCAGGTAAGGAGAGAGGTCGTCATCACCCACAGGTAAGGTCAAAGGTCAAGTCATCACCAAGTTAGGACAGAGGTCAAGTCATCACTCAGGTAAGGAGAGAGGTCAAGTCATCACCCACAGGTAAGGTCAAAGGTCAAGTCATCACCCACAGGCACAGGTAGTTAACGCTCACTGAGGTATGATTTGATTTCGTGTTCAATCTTGTTTTATAACTGATAACTCACACAGGTTAGGCTTCACTGTGTGTGTGTGTGTGTGTGTGTGTGTGTGTGTGTGTGTGTGTGTGTGTGTGTGTGTGTGTGTGTTTATTGTACCTGTGTATTTGTCAGTGCATGAGTGAGTGTATATGTATTTGTGTAAGAGTTTATTTGTGTTACGGGTGTATTTGTGTACGAGTGTACAGTATATATAACAAACAGTATTTTGGAACAGTTGGTGAAGCGGAATATTCAATGTTGAATGGGTTTTTTATCGTGTGTGTGTGTGTGTGTGTGTGTGTGTGTGTGTGTGTGTGTGTGTGTGTGTGTGTGTAAAAGATTAGATACACAAAGGCAGTAGAGAGATCACACAGTTACAGTGAGATGAAATTTAAAAAGAGAATCTCCTACGAAGTGGAAACCTTTGATAGATTCTCATAGAAGTATATATTTTTTTTTTTTTTTACGGGGATTAGCCCACCAGGCACAGGTCGAACGACCCACAACGGGGCCTGGGCAAAAAAAATAAGAACAAAGAAATTAAAATAGGAAGAAAAAGGTTATATATGTACTGTGTTAATCTACACCACGAAGATGCCGGCAAACCAGCTTTATAAAGTCATCAGATTGTATAGGTATGGAGACACAGAAGGCAGAGCATTCCACAGTTTGGCTGTGTGAGGAAAGAAGGAGGTACTATAACGGGTTATTCTAGTGTGACCGACACAGGATGCCAAATCCACCGAACATTGCCCGTTAAAGTACCTGAAAAGAGAGAGAAGCAACATTGCGGCGAAGAGAAAGGGAAGAAAGATTGTCAACTAAAGGAGGAGTTAATAAGACGAAATGCCTTTGATTCCACCCTATCTAACAGTTGACAGAAGAAGAAGAGCCACCCCAGATATGAGAGCAGTACTCCAAGTTAGGACGAATGAATCCCTTATATACTTGAAGCAACTGCTCAGGAGTGAAGTAACTACGGCATCTGTATAGCATTCCCAGCTTTCGGGAGGCAGCTTTAACTCTTTTAAGGATGTGTGATTTCCATGACATATTGGAGGAAATGGTGAGGCCTAGCATATCTATTTTAGAATTTGGCAGAATGATAGCGTCCTGAAATGAACACAAGAAGAACTGTCAAATACCATCTTTTTTATTTGGCAATTATCTTCTACCCCACTGCCCACACCCTCAAACTACCCCCCCCCCAACACTCCAAACCTTCAAATTCTCCCACTGTTCCTCTCATTCTCACTCTCCCTCCCACACTCTCCACAACCCCTCCACACACTCCACCACCCCTCCCCACACCTCCACCACCCTCCCCACACTCCACCACCCCTCCCCACACCTCCACCACCCCTCCCACACTCCACCACCCCTCCCACCTCTCCACCACCCCTCCCACTTCCACCACCCTCCCACACACTCCACCACCCCCTCCCCACACACTCCACCACCCCTCCCACACACTCCACCACCCCACACACTCCACCACCCCTCCCACACACTTCACCACCCCTCCCACACATCAGTCTCCTTCACTGGTTGCTTTCCCTCACTCATCCCCATTTCTAATTTCCCAGACCCACGTGTCACTTCCCAGACCCACGTGTCACTTTCCAAACCCACGTGTCACTTCCCAGACTTCTCTCTCTCATTCAATACTTAACCTCCATTTTAAGGTGAATGATGTCCTATGGGCACTGTATAATGTTGTCTCCAGCGGTGAGCAGCTGCCTTCACATGGTGTGTATTCATCTGCCTGACATCCGTGGTGGCGGTGAAGAGGTTCCATAACTTGGCCGCCCTGACGGTGAAGGTCCTGGTGCTGGCTGGTACGTGACCCAGGTACCGTCCTCGTGTTCCGCTGTATAGGATTGAGATGTAGTCGAGGAGTGGGACGACTACTCCGCAGATAAACACTGTTTAATTTAACTGCCGTAGCAGCAGGGGAGCAAGATATTACCATCACCCGCTGCTCTGTCTACAGCAACCACGAGGGTATCTAATCCGTCGTCCAAGACTTATTACCATTCCTTTGAGAGGGGGAGGAGGTCATCAGTGGATCGTGATGGGCGGAAACCAAACTGTTTGTTGGACAGTAGAGAGTACCTGTCAAGGTGGCCACAAATTTCATCAGGAATCACTCTTTCAAGTAGTTTGCTTACTGTAGAAAGCAAGAAAATGGGGTGGTAGTTTTAGGAACCCGACCTTGACTTCCTTTTGTAGACCGGAACTACCCTCGTCTGCCTCCAGACGGTGGGCCGGGTGTTCTCTTGTATACAGTCAGTGAAGACGTGTGTTAGTTCGGCGACACACTTGTGTAGAACATGAGGACTCGCCTCGTCAGGACCAACTGCCTTTCTAACATTGATGTGTTGTAACAGATTCTTTATTTTCTCTTGGCTGATTTGTACTCGTATGTGATTTAGTTGACTTTCACACAGAGGCAGCTGAGGTGGGGTTCTGTCAGGACGGGGAAGTCACTGAACATTCTCCCTAAAAGTTCTGCCTTTTGGGGGTTACTAGAGGCAACTGTTCCATCTAGTTTATAATGAGATGGAACTCTTATCTTGCTTCATAATTCCATGTTTATCTTTCACCAAGTTTTGCTCCCTACTCCAGGGTGTTGCGAGTGTCTGTTTCATGGCCCATTTGGTGGTAGTCGCCATCTGTTTGTATGTTCTCCGTTAGAGGCTCTTGTTGTACCGAGTGGGGTTACGTTTGCACCTTTTCCACGATCTGTATTTCTCGTCACCTACCGGAACCAACGCTGGTGTCCGGGTCTAATCTGATATTCTCGCTTAGGAACATAAACGATCTTGGCAATTAAGGCTACAGTTGTTGTTTTTTTTGAGGCATTACCGAGAAGAATGTTGTCCCAATCCGTGGAGATTAGGTCCCTGCTCATCAATGTCCAATGTGCTCACTCACAGCCCTGTTCTCTCTATTAAATACATGACAGGAATATAGCAGGTGACTCTCTCGCAGAAGAACGAGTATAAAGCAGTAGGTGATCGCTCCGGTGCAGATCAAGCGGGCTTCAGCTCCCTTTAGCCTCCTGTTGCTAAATTGACTGGGGCTGTGAGGTGCTCTGGCAGGATTTACAAATATTCCAGATTATGTTACACGTCTCTACTCTTCATCTCAATATATCACAACCTATCTTTCTACTCCAATAATAGTCTTTACTGCTGAATGGTCCAAATATAAAGGAGGAAAGGGAAGGGTATTGGTTTAGTATCCAGACGCGAGAGTTAGTGTGTTGGATGTGTTATTTATTTACACGTGAGAATAGAGAAGTGTTCCTGGTTCTATTTTAACATAGGGAGTGAGGGGGTTGAGATTGGTCGTCTACACTGATTGATGATGTTAGGAAAAACGGAGACCAAGCTTATTATTTTATTATTATTTTTATATACATTGTGTTTAGTCAGGTTTTTTTTTTATATTTTTTATATGTAAATTTTTTGTGTTTAATAATTTGTTTACCTTTTTTACTTTTTTATAATGAAAAGGTAAATATATAAATAGTTTTATGATAATTTTACAGCTCCCATCATGCATATCACACTGGGACTAGAATATGGTTTAAAAATATATTTAGCTTCATAAATCGGACAAGCAAGTAAAGAAAAACAAATAAACAACTGATGACCATTGAGTATCTTTCCTTTCACACACACACTGTAGGAGGCAGCTGGAGGCACGGAAAGTTGGAGAGGTGTGTGTGTGTGTGTGTGTGATGAGTTGTTACAAATGTGAAAGAAATAATGAGCTGTGGCAGAATCATAGTGGAAGGCTGTTTACCTGGGAGACACCTGGTGATGATACAAGGATGAAGTCACACTAGCCCTAAGACCTGTAGCCTGGAGACATTGCTGACGGCGAGATACCAAACTCACCCGTCTGTGGAAGTTATTCTACGAGCTGTCCAACAACCTTAAGACTTCTTGGTATTTATGAAGATCCTGAGGAAAAAAGCCCATTGCTCAGGTCTTTCGTGTTATAAGTCTAATTTCACACAGATCAGGGAAATTTTGTGAGAATGGGCCAAGAGGCTTCCCGCCAAAACACTAGAATTCCTCGGACAAGACTAACTTTAGCTTTAAGAAAGGCTGTGGTAACTTAAAAACCATTGTTGCCCTGAGAGTACTGTGTGGGAAAAATTTAGAACATAACCAAGAACCAAATGTGTCTTTTGTGGACTTTGAGAGAGCATCTTACTATAGACGCATTGCAGGTGGAAGCTGTCTTAAGTACTGAGACGTTAGTGGTGTGGGCTAGAGAATAGCTTTTGATCAAGTCCTTATTTTAGGGAGAAGATGTTGTTGTTGTTGTTAAGGGTGAAGGAGTTGTAGCAGAACTTGGGGTAATTTGGAGTAGTGGATAATACAGGTGTTGTTTGTCACCTGTACTGTTGTCTGTTTA
The DNA here is from genome assembly GCF_018991925.1 of Homarus americanus. Lineage (NCBI taxonomy): Eukaryota > Metazoa > Arthropoda > Malacostraca > Decapoda > Nephropidae > Homarus > Homarus americanus. Next base: position 25,778 of record NW_024727384.1, read on the forward strand.
CGTGTAGAGGCGATAGTGGTGGAGCTGCAACAGGACGTGGAGGGAGGAGGAGCCAAGGTTAAGTTACTTTTGTGAAGGTTATAAAGTGTCTGGCCGAGAAGTTGCTGTTGTGAGTGAGAATACTGTGCTGTTGGAACAATGATAACAGCAGCTGATCAGTGTGCCATGATTATCACTATGAAGGATAAATAACAGAACAGGTACACCAAGTAACTCAGGTACTTATGAAAATCTTGGCACAACACGAGTGCTGTAGTAAAAAACAAGTTCGAGCAAAGATTAGTCTGGCTAACCCGCTTTTACACCACGGATATTGTTTAGAGGAAAGATCTTATGTAAAGGTGGAGGCTGGTGTAGTGGGGGGGTCTATGGGAGTGACTACGGCTGGATCTTGAGGCAGGAGGTAAAATTGCTCGATACTTTTGACGGGTGAGTATGGAGGAAGATGAGGATGAGGAAGATAGTGTTATGGACAGAGGAAGACCAGTGAGGGAGATAGTGTTATGGACAGAGGAAGACCAGTGAGGAAGATAGTGTTATGGACGGAGAGGAAGACCAATGAGGAAGATAGTGTTATGGACGGTGAGGAAGATCTACAGTCAGATGGATGGCAGATGAAGCTGACTGAGACTATCAGAAGTGGGCGGAAAATTTACTCTGACATGTTGTAGACTGACCAAACTTGTTGATGTTCACAGCCAAAAATAATTATGGACAATTCAAGAGGAAGACGGGAGGTGAGGGGTACCACCGGACCCAACAATAACATCTACACCCTTCATCAACTACTGTAGCTATACGGACCATCTTCAGTAAAGGCCACACACACACATCAGGACGAGAGTAATTAATATGCCTCATAGTAAACAGCTCGTTAACAACAGCCATAACAAAACTATGGCAAGTGGAGAAATAATGATAATTATTGTTAAAATTACTGAAGAAAATGTTAACCAATCTTAGCATCAGATCCTGTGGTTAATGATATAATATATATATATATATATATATATATATATATATATATATATATATATATATATATATATATATATATATATATATATATATATATATATATATATATATATATATAGTTAGATAGTTTAGTGAGATGGGGTAATGCAGCTTCTGGCCAGTAAAATATATAGCGTAGGGTTACCAGCAGTAAATCTATATGGACGCTAATCTTGAATGCAAATACGATACACAGAGAAAGCTTTATGTGCCAGCAGTATTTACTCGACAACTCTGCCATATTTCTGCCCCGGTTTATATATTCAAACCCCGAGATTAATAAATATCTCTTTGTGTGCCAGTAGATATAATATAATTTTCCCCGCCTAACAAAATCCTTCGAATGTTCTCATAAATTTCTAGTCCGGCATTCAGCACTCCGGGATATACCGTATAGGTACCAGAAAGGCATAAATTCGTCGAAAACAAGTGAGCATCGCCGCAGCTCATCCTGGATTCAATTCTTGTTTCACCGATGCATCACAATCCTATCCATGATATGGACTTAGGGAGACATGGAATCCTTGTTTACTTATTGAGCGAGCGCCACCAGCGACCCTGGCGGGGTAACAGCGAACTCTCGCGATTCTGACTGATGGCGACCGAATATTTATAGCCTCTGAGTTTGCCAGAGTTTGCTGAAGGGAGAATAAAAGTCACATTTTAACTAAAGGTAACTATGTAAGGCCTGAAATACGGTCTTAGGGCTCCCAACTTTAGACTGTGATAACTCGTGTAAACTGTGAGGAAGTGATGGCCGGGATATACAGTGATAAACTCCTCACAGGATAACGTAGGAACTCGTGGGTTGCAAAGTACTTCTCTGTCCAGCGTTCGTACGGGAGAGAGAGAGAGAGAGAGAGAGAGAGCTACTAAACAACAATATTGATTTTTGTGAGAGGGGCAAAACACAGTATATACCTGGAACTGAACCTCAATACATATTAAAAAAAACACTAGTTAGGATTGGTTAAAATAGGTCATGTTTGGGTTGTGTTGGGTTAGATTTGGTAAGAGTTAACATAGATTAAGTTTGGTTAGGAGTGAAGAAGGTTAAATTAGTTTGGGATTAAGACTGAAGGAAGTTATGTTTCGATTAAAGTAAGGTAAGTTGGGTTAGATTAAGTTAAGGTAGATTATGTTCGGGTTGCAGTCAAGTTAAGTTAGGTTAAGGTTAATGTTGAGGGTTAGTTAGGAATTATTAGAAAGAGATTAGGTAAATATTGGTGTGTAAGGAAAAGTGGCAGTTTAAATTTGTCTTTGGTTAGGTTAGGTTTGTGTGTTACATGTATAATGTTCGTATATTTGCTAAAAGTTGTTTGTGTTTGCAGGGGCTATATTAATGTATATTTGTTTGTCTTTCAGGTTTACTTGTGTGTTTGTGTGTGCTTGCATGGGTGTACACGTGAACTTTTGCTTGTTTGTTACAGGTTTGTTTGGTGTTTATCTTCAGTGTTTGTGTGTCTTTGTGCTTGTAAAGGTGAAATAGTGAACTTGTTTGTGTGTGCTTGCAGGGGTGTACACGTGTTTTGCTTGTTTGTTACAGGTTTGTTTGGTGTTTTTCTTCAGTGTTTGTGTGTCTTTGTGCTTGTAAGGTGAAATAGTGAACTTGTGTTTGTGTGTGCTTGCAGGGGTGTACTAGTGAACTTTTGCTTGTTTGTTACAGGTTTGTTTGTGTGTTTTCTTCAGTGTTTGTGTGTCTTTGTGCTTGTAAAGGTGAAATAGTGAACTTGTGTTTGTGTGTGCTTGCAGGGGTGTACTAGTGAACTTTTGCTTGTTTGTTTCAGGTTTGTTTGTGTGTTTATCTTCAGTGTTTGTTTATCTTCAGTGTTTGTAAAGGTGAAATAGTGAACTTGTGTTTGTGTTCCAGATGGTATCACAACAGTCAGGAGCTTCAGAACGAGACATCGAGGACAATGAAACTGCACAAGATCTCTAGAAACCTTCACCAAGATGCTATCTCCTGTGAGGTGAGTCCTGGTGTGGTGGTGATGTGTGGTGGTGAAGGGTTACTGTGGTGGTGATGGTGGTGAAGGGTTACTGTGGTGGTGGTGGTGGTGAAGGGTTAATGTGGTGGTGGTGGTGGTGAAGGGTTACTGTGGTGGTGGTAGTGAAGGGTTACTGTGGTGGTGAGTTGTGAGTGGTGAAGGGTTACTGGGTGGTGATGAAGAGGAGAGAGGGAGAAGGTTGAGGGATATGGAAGAGGCATAGGGAGAGTGAAGGAGGAAGAGGAGGAGAGAGGAATAAATTAAGAAAAATGGCGGAGGTAGAAGGGAGAGAGAGGAAGGAATTGGAGGAAGAGGATGAGAGAGGGAGGAAGAGAATGGGAGAAAAAGAGGCAGAATAGAAACGGGCGGAGGAAGGAAATGTAAATTGAAGAGGAGGAGGAAGGAAGGACGGACGAAGGGAGTGGGTAGAGATGAAGAAGAGGAGAGAGGGAAACATGAGTCGTGTGTGTGTGTGTGTATGTGTGTGTGTGTGTGTGTGTAAACGACTAGTCCATCACATTGTCTGGTCCTGTTATTATGCTGGTCACACAAGTGGCTCTCGTGACAGAACAAGTAGTCATAGGTGTTGTTGCTATAAACTGTCTGGTCAATGTGTATCTTTCACTTCCTCTAGGTCAAAGATTATAATTATCACTAGTAGGTTATCTAAGGTCACAGGCCCAGTCTTTTGGTAACCTCACTACTAAACATACAAAGGCTTATGGCTGGTTAGTATTTACAGAACACTTTTAGTCTTTGAGTATACATTCGTTTTCTTTCAGGTCGTCACTCGTTTGGTATATACCCACAGTACAGTTTGTGTTGTGGTGACCAGATGTTGAGCTTTTGCAAGTTTAACATAATTACTTCATGTTATTTAGATATTATACATACATAACCTGATCTACCTGTGTTTGATAATATAGAACAATAGGTTACTCGTACATCACATTTAATACCTAGATGACACTGTAGTTATGCGTGTTACCAGTTCAGTGTGTTAATGTTTGTGTATAACTTGTGGCTGTATGATGAATAACAAGTTGTACATCTTTCCAAAAGTGATTATTATTTAGTTTCGTCAAAGTAGATTATATTCACCTTGAGAACATCTCCGACACTATAACGTCACGCTGGGTAGACGGTGTAGGTGGTTTAGTTAGAGTGAGTGGTGTGAGGTGGGGTCATTACTCGTCAGGGGTTTAACATCATAAAGTGGAGATATTCTTTCATGCCATCACCTGAAGATTAGACACCATACCTTATATTGTGAGACGATTAAACACCCTAACGTTAACCTAACCTAACCTAACCTAATCTAACCTAACCTAACCTAACCTACAGTAATCTAACCTAACCTAACCCTGTCATGTTAATTTGAACATGATATACTTGACTGTTTAGTTGTGCGAGTCAGGTGGAGAGAGAGAGAGAGAGAGAGAGAAATAAACGCGAGAAAGGAAGAGGAAATTAGGGAAGGAGCGGAGTAGAGAGAGAAAGGAGAGGAGAAAAGTGGAGATAATGAAGGAAGAGAGAGAGAGGGAAAGGAATGGAAGGAAGGCGTGAGAGGGAGAGGACTGGAGGCAGGTTTCCGGTAGCTGTCACCAACTTGCCGGGGGAACCGCTCCAAACTCCTGCTGAAGTGCCTCTCCCTGTCCCTCACTCTCCCTCTCCCTTCTCCACTCTCATCCCCCTCTTTCCTCTCCTCCTCCTCTCATGTCTCATTCCCTTCTCACCCCTCCCCTCTCTTACCAAGTCCTTCCTCCCTTCCTTCCTCTCACTCCCACCTTCCTTCCCATCCTTTCTTTCCCTCTCCCTCTCACCAATCCTTCCCCTCTCACCACTCATTCTTCCCTCCCCCTCATCCCTCCACACCTCTCACCCCTCCCCACCTCTCACCCCTCGCCCCCCACACCCCTCACACCCCTCTCCCTCCCCCCCACCCCTCACCCCTCCCCCTCTCACCCCTCACCTCTCCCCCCACCTCACCCCCTCGCCCCTCCCCACCTCTCACCCTCACCCTCCCACCCCTCCACCTCCACCCCTCCCCGCCCCTCACCCCTCCACCTCTCCCCTCCTCTGCCCCCCTCACACCCCTCCCACCTCTCCACCCCTCCCCACCTCTCCACCCCTCTCCCCTCCCCACCCCTCCCCCTCCCACCCCTCCCACCCTCCCCCCTCCCCACACCTCTCCACCCCTCCCTCGCCCCTCCCACCCCTCCCCCTCTCACCCCTCCCCACCTCTCACCCCTGCCCCTACACCCCTCCCCCCTCCCCCCTCCCCCACCCCTCCCACCCCTCCCCCCTCTCATCCCTCCCACCCCTAACACCCCTCCCCACCCCTCACCTCCCCACCCTCACCCCTCCCACCCCCCTCACCCCCCCCCTCACCTCTCCCCTCACCCCCCCTCACCAGTTATCATGACCTCCATACTGCGTCCCTGATGGAAGTACTATTTTTAATATCTCTTGTGTCATTATTGCCCAACTCTTCACTCTCCTCACACAGCTGTTTTATCACACAGCTGTTTTACTCTCCTCACACAGCTGTTTACTCTCCTCACACAGCTGTTTTACTCTCCTCACACAGCTGTTTTACTCTCCTCACACAGCTGTTTTACTCTCCTCACACAGCTGTTTTACTCTCCTCACACAGCTGTTTTACTCTCCTCACGCAGCTGTTTTACTCTCCTCACACAGCTGTTTTACTCTCCTCACACAGCTGTTTTACTCTCCTCACACAGCTGATTTACTCTCCTCACACAGCTGTTTTACTCTCCTCACACAGCTGTTTTACTCTCCTCACGCAGCTGTTTTACTCTCCTCACACAGCTGTTTTACTCTCCTCACACAGCTGTTTTTACTCTCCCCACGCAGCTGTTTTACTCTCCCTCACGCAGCTGTTTTACTCTCCTCACACAGTTGTTTTTACTCTCACACCTCAGCCTCAACACTCTAGCTGCCATACAGGTGTACAAACCTCACCTCTGTCTCTCATAAAGTCGTAGGTCCTCAGTTCCCCCTGCCCCAGTAATTCTAGCAATTCCCCACCAGTACCAATTTCCAGTACCCCCAGTACCTCCAGTGCCCCTCCCCCCAGTCCCCCTCCTCCAGTGCCCCCCAGTACCCACCTCAGTAATTCATTGCCCCCAGTACCCCCATTGCCCACCCAGTACCCCCAGTGCCCCTCCCCTGTGCCCCCAGTACCCCCTTCAGCAATTCTGATGTTCCCCCCCCTCCCCAGTGCCCCCAGTACCCCTAGTGGCCCCCAGTGCCCCCTTTCTGCACACAAGTGTATAGTCCCTTGACGAGTTATTAATGCTCAGGTAACTCTGAATATATTTTCCTTCCTCTCGTAAAACTGAAGAAACTCTGAGCCTTAGGCCTCACAACCTGTGTGTGTGTGTGTGTGTGTGTGTGTGTGTGTGTGTGTGTGTCAGCCAGCCAGCCAGCCAGCCACCCTCAGAATTATGCTGAAAATTGGGTTCGATGACGTCTCTTTGTTACAGGTAGACCAACTAGCCAGATATCAAGGGTATCGTCAGTGGATGTCAATTTAACGACCACACTGAATGGTAGAAATGACATCATCAAAATGGCCTCCATGCTAACCCTCTAAGATTCACCGAGTCTTTGGTTGGCGACCATTTGCGTCATTGAGTTAGTGTGACTGTCAGTATATGTGTTTTGAGGGCCGAGGATTAAGAATATGACAATAAAAGGGTAATCTGGACGTGTATTAATCACAAAAAGCTACAAATAAAGTCAATTGCTCATTCGGATCACACATATACATCGGTATACAGATCAATGTGGAGCTTTACATACAAATTCAGTCATTTCTTATATTCCCAGTCGCCGTTTATAGAATGTCAAATACTTTTTGGTACAATCAGACCAAGTATTAATGACCAAGTCACGTTGTAATAGTCATTATTTCTAGTATCTAAACTCCCAGTTCGTGTGATATCAATAATTTCCAGCTGGATTACAGCACCCCACAGCATCACACTCGCATGCTGGGATACATATCTGTTGAAATTTGAAACATTTACAGGAGGGCAGATTTTCCATCTCAGTTTTCGCTTTCCGGAATAAGTCGAGCCTTGTGTTGTTAAAGCCAGACCTGCAGTCAGGAGGAGAGTAAATATGGCAGACGAACTCATTCACATCCTCCAGCGAGTTAACACGCCCAACACCCTTCATGAGGTGAGGATGTTCACGGAATACCCTCCAACAAGTCATTGCCAAACCCAGCGAAGGAAGATGTTGTATCTGATCCATTCAGCGCATGGAACCCAACAAGTTATCCTTTACAGTGTTTGACAACTTCTTAACTACCTCATGCACTGGATAGCTACACCGATCCTGGACAGTTCCACTGATCATCCACACATTAGCCTCTCGAAAGAAGTGGAGAAGGAGGAGGAAGACGTCTGTATTTCTGCACATTACCAATATGAACAGATATCCTGACCTTGTAGCCTCGAGTCCATGGAGAATGATGAGGGCATCCGCTTATTTATATGTCATTGGTAATTGTCGTGTCATTTCTACGAACTTTATGGAATCCGGTGGTGTGCCCAGCAGCATGGGAAAAGATTCACTGAAGCCTCTGAGCGTGTAGCTTGGTGTCAGTTTCTTGCCTTTAGATGCTGTATACATAATATCCTGTGCAATACTGTGCATCCTTCTTTCCACGTCGTTATTGATAATTTTGTTGTTCACTCTTAGTCTCTAGTACCGCATCTCCTCCAAACAGAATGCTAAGAAACAGATGGATGCTGTCTGAGATCATTACTACTACATGATCATTATCCACCCCTTTCCAACCTGCATAATGCCCCTGTGTATCTCACAAGTCTGCACGTAGCTGCAAAGCTGTATGTACAATCTCACGCGGAGATGAAGTTATTGAAGTTGATTTTGCTGGTCCCTCATCTGATGTGACAGCAAGAATCAGAATCTTCTGGAGCAACCATATCCAGTGTGTGTGTGTGTGTGTGTGTGTGTGTGTGTGTGTGTGTGTGTGTGTGTGTGTGTGTGTGTGTGTGTGTGACAGCTATATTCTTCCTGTCACGTGGATACAATAGTAGAAAGTTAAGAGGTCGGACAGTACAGCACTTAGGGCGGATGATGCTCTTCACATCTTGGTAGAAGCTTTGTCTTCTGGACAAATACTTCGGTCAAATCGCTTCTCCACTTGTTGTTAGGCACATTCTTTGATTCTGGTTCTAAACGAGGGACTTATCATACACATGTCCGTGTGACAGTCCTTGAACTATATCAGCTCACAACTTATCCAAGTGAATGTCGCCAGTTGCATTTGCATAGTTACATCATAAGCCGCCTGATCCAAAACTTTTTACGACATGTTGAATGTTGACACATTTCTCATAGTCTTTTCTGTCGGGGTTCTGGCAGAACATGCAAAGTTCCCAGTTCATGACTGACAGGCCAGAGGACCTCGATTCCTTACGTGATGATTGGATTTTCTCGGCAGCTGAACCTCTGGCTTGTGGATTTTTCACTTTATATCTGACTCAATCGTTCAAGCCTGGTTTCTGTGGTGAAGGAGCCATAACAGGATTTGTATCAGGCAACTGTACGTTCAGACCAGTCATCATCAGTCACTCCCGCTAGTCTCTGCAATAAGCCTGGTGACTCAGTGTCTGTCAGCACTGTACATTGTTCTACTACTTGTCGAATTCGTTGCTTTCCTGCTCTGTACCGTTCCTCAATGCAGTTTCTCCTCAACGGGACTTCTCACAAAACAAGCATACATTTTCTGAAGGACTAGACATCTTCCATTTATGTCTCAATACAGCCACAGGTTCCTGTTTCACTTTTCTTCCACCTGTAAGGATGTAATGAATGAACACAAGACATATGACTGAACATAACACATGTGGCACAATAGACAATATCATACTTTAGATTGAGCACAAATATAAATTGCAATTGGCAAATCGTCATTTCTGAAGTTCTGATGGATACCGATATATGCTGAGCGATACCACGATATTTCCACATATGATTTACAGAATAACACCAGATATGTCATTATTATTACACCAAAAACACCGGCCGCTATTTTGTTTTGTCATTTTGAACATAAATATGGTAACAGACAAACGGACATCCACCCAGGTGGCGTTGCCCTATATGTGTGGAATATGTCTAGCTAGTTTGTTTACTTGTAACAGAGAGAGATGCCGTCTAATGGAACGCTAGCCCGTGTTGGCTTGCTGACTATCAGGTGTCACTGATAAGAATAGGAGGTAGTACTGCTTACACCGTCCTGGCCATGTGGGGAGGGTGGTGTGACGTACTTACTCCCGTGATTTGCCTACAGTGGCATTTCTTGTGTTCTATATTTTACAGATGACACCAACATTAAAACACAGAAACTTAGGTTAAAACAACACTGTATACACTCTGACGTCCTCTTCTGTTATGACCATTGAAACTGTACTTTATTATTTTTATGTAAGCATCTCTCAATAAATTTGGCTTTGTCTTCCAAAATTGACATTCGTGTTATTGTGTTGTGTTGTGTAACCGAGCAGTGAAGCATGTTTGTGTTTTAGTGAAAAGGACTCTTGCTTTATTTACCATGTGGGATACTGTGTGAAGATACTACACCCCGAAGTGGTTTACCCACCTCTTCATCACATCGTTTTTAACGTGAAGTGACACGAGCGTCAGGCAGTGAACCGCCACCCACACGCTGCAGCCCGTAAAGGTGCTCAAGAAAGATGAGAGAGTATTAGACAACAGATAATAACACTTCCCCGTAAACAGCATCAGTCTGCTCCCTCAAGCAGACTGAGAGGTGCAGAAAATAGTAGACTTGGTGACAAGAAGTACAGTACAGTATCTGCCCTGAACGGGATATTCTGTTAATCCTCGGTGCTCTTGTCATCTTATATACTACTCGTAACCGTAAAATTTCCAGGCCCTCCAGACTGTTCTTATGTACTACACACTCTGGTACTCTGGCCATATAGAAAGGACTTACTGTACTTCAACTCAACCTTGGGGTCTAGTGTCATTCATCACAGACAGGGTGAGATACTCTTACCTTCACCACCTTGTTATTATAAGGAAGTTTGTGAAATTATTTTTACGACGTCGGTGTGAAACTTGTAACACAAACTAGTGCTGTCTCGCATCAGTAAAGGTATCACTCAAGAATTGTCCTGAGGCCGACGAGATGTTCCTGTTCTGGCGATATATGAGAGGCCATGACGACGACAAAGATCCAGGTCGAACTAGAGCAGGGGTCACCAGACTACGGCCCGCGACGTCAGTTCATCAGGCCCGCCATGGTAGCTCCGCCTACGCTCTGACGTTACCATGGATTCCATGGCTTTCGTTCTGGCTTGCAAGTATTGAACAGAATGATTATGCGGCCCGCGCTCATCATTCTTTCAGTTATCCGGCCCACTGTGAAAAAAGTTTGGTGACCCCTGAACTAGATGTATCCATCCCACAAAAGGTGTTGGTTTGTGAAAGATGTCTGAGGATTTACCCGGGAGGGAAGGTGCTGGGAGACTGGTGAAGGTGACTGTCCGGCGACTCGCTGCTTTACCAAACCTTTCAAAGCTTAAGATAGCTGTAAGAATTATTCTTATACCCGAGAAGGGAGAAAGGGGGGTGGGGGGGGGGGGCTGGGACGATTTGCCGAGGGCCCCCGCCCACAGGGGAGCCCCCAGTTTGTGATGTAAGTTTCTTGTAATATTTCAAAACATTCATTGGTGCTTATATTTATTTATGCTTTTTAGTTTGAATAAACAGCTGTCATATACAGTACTGAGTGAAGATCAAGGGTGATACACGCACGTGATATCAGTGTTCACCAGTTAGGTAATTGATTTTCTTTATATAAAATATTTATGATGAAAGTCCTGAAATTCCAAATTTAATTCATATTCAATATCCATGAGGATCATTTAGTGCATTCCTTCGGTGATTAATATGGACGATAAAAGTGATTAAATGATAGACACTGTAATAGCAATTGATTTTCTGATGACACTATTAATATTAATAGTGTGTTATGAACATCATTATTTGAAAGTAGGAAACCTAATATAAAATTTCTGGAGTATCGATATAATAAGTAATATACAGGACCATGACAAAGAGGGTAGATTGCTTTGAGGGCCCATTGGAGGCCCACCCCTGGCCACTACTAGGCTCTGGGGGTATTGCGGAGGTGTACAACGAAATGTACACATAACACAAGCTTAAGAATTTATCCCTGTATCACACAGCCTCACCTACAGCTGTCCAACACGGTAACCACTTGTCCAAACACCTAACACGTGTAAGAGTTTCTTCCCTTCTCCAGTTATCAAGTAGAGTCGACACGTGTCCAAGATTTTAACAGGTGTAAAAATTCCCTTCCCCCCTTCTCTACGGCAGGTGTCGAATAAGGTGGGCACATCCAAGAAGACCCAGAGTGTGCACGTGCAGTATGGCCCCATGTTCCGTTCACTGCCCAGGGACGTAATGGCCGAGACGGGGAAGGAGGTGGCGCTTAAATGTGATGTGGACTCTAACCCGCCAGCCACTATAGTGTGGCACCAGGAGGGATCTGACACGGTACTGTCCTCCTCTCCACTCAGTGTTCTCTAAAACTGTTATGGTCAGGTGTACTTATACTTCTTGGAGATGTAATTGTGATGTTGTTTTTACTACTACTACTACTACTACTACTACTACTACTACTACTACTACTACTACTGCATTATCATTACTACTACCACTACTGTTATTATTAATATTATTATTATTATTATTATTATACAAACCCGATTCTTAGTACATATATAATTTTTAACCTCATCAGGCAGCTCTTATGACAACCTATCCTGAGGGGCCCGATTCACTCACTAACTCCTACACTGAGAGGAAGGACGTCACCCTGGCCAGAGTCCTCACCTCATCAGCCAGAGGAGATAATGTAGGAACCTTTATGAATCCATGGCTGTATCGGGTTCCTTAGTGTTTGTTAGTTAAATACATTCTCTTGTTAAGGAAGAAAATTAAGTGTATAGAATCTTAAAGGAATTCATCTTGATATAGTAGGTTATGGTTGCTACTTATGTGCATTCTCTATTGTGGGTTAATTTCAGTGTAATCAGTTAGACGCGTTATCACCTCCATAGTCACGGGAGAAATTCATGCATTACTGGAGTGACTGACTCGGCCTGCCCACTGAGTACACTTTATTTATAACATACAGAATATATTATCATGGATGTTCTTTTGAACTGTTTAATTAGACATTTTATAGGGGGTAAGACATAAACCTGTAGGACTAATAATAATAATGATAATAATATTAGTGATGATAATGATAATAATACCAACAACTACTACTAATGATAATAAACTTAATAAGGAAGTTATTTATAAACATATCCCTAGTTAAGTGATCCAAGGTACTGAGGGTAACCTGCTAACCACTGCACCACCGCCCATCACTACATATACTCACCAGAATATTGGATTAAGGGGTTGAATTATCTTATCATCTCACTATGTCTTCCTCTCAGTGTTTATGATCAAAGTTAAATTGGGTAATTGTTGAAACACACTAAATATACAGTGGGTGGTGGTGGTAGTGTTTCAGTGTGAGAGAGTGTGTGTGTGTGTGTGTGTGTGTGTGTGTGTGTGTGTGTGTGTGTGTAATAATAATAATAATAATAATTAACGGTTTATTGAAAGAGCTTGGCAGCCAGAAGGCTGAAAATATACAGTTACATATTTGGGGAATGGGTTACGAATTACAAATAATATACAAGTAACATAAGTGACTAAATAAGACATATAATAACTAGATGGGGAAAGTTCAAACTACAGTTCATTTCAACATAGTGACAGTGCAAGGAGTAGTGTTTACTGGGAGAATACATGATGTGTGTGTGTGTGTGTGTGTGTGTGTGTGTGTGTGTGTGTGTGTGTGTGTGTGTGTGTGTGTGTGTGTGTGTGTGTGTGTGTGTGTGTGTGAAAATAGAGCATGAAACACAAAAATTTGCAGATCATCACAAGATGCGCGAATTTTTCAATTCCATTAAAACATTTTATGGGCCAATCACTTGTGGCGCAGCCCCCCTCCGCTCATCCGACGCCAATTCCCTAATTAAAGACTATGAAGGCCTCCTTCAGCGCTGGAAAGAGCACTACCATTCACTGCTCAACCGAAACACCGATGTGGATGTCCTGATTACCCAGCATCCAGAGATGACCCACCTCAGCTATCCCCCATCCCTGGATGAGGTAGCTATTGCCATCAAACATATGAAAAATAACAAAGCCCCAGGGTCTGATGGAATCCCAGCCGAGGTGTATAAAGCAGGAGGACCTCTGCTTACCAGCCGTCTCCACTCTCTCTCCTGGAGAATATATGGGAAAAGGAGGAAATCCTCCAAGCTCTTAAAGACGCTTCCATCGTCAATATTTATAAGGACAAGGGAGACCGGTCAGACTGTGGCAACTACCGCGGGATCTCGCTGCTGTACATAGTTGGCAAGATTATCGCCCGAGTCCTCCAAAACAGACTTCTTCTTGAGGTGAAAAACTTCCTCCGAGAATCTCAATGTGGTTTTAAACCATCACGTGGCACCACTGACATGATCTTTGCTGCCTGCCAGATACAGGAAAAGTGCAGAGAACATTGTCGTGATCTGTACATGGCTTTCATTGATCTAACCAAGGCCTTCGACTCGGTCAACAGGGAAGCCCTCTGGTGGACCCTCAGCGGTTTTGGCTGCCCACCAAAATTCATCGCCATTGTGAGGCAGCTCCACGATGTCATGAACGGCAGTGTCCTGCACAACGGCACCCAGTCTGAGTTCTTCCCCATCCAAACAGGGGTTAAACAAGGGTGTGTACTGGCACCAACACTCTTCTATTTTCTCGGCTGCCTTCCTTACTCGTGCCAGTGCCAATTTAGCCAGCGGGGTGGACATCGAGTACCTGATGAAGGGCTTTTTCAACATAAAACGACTCCAGGCAAGAACAAAGGTGTCGGCAGTTTCCATTACTGAACTTAAGTATGCAGACGACCTCACCCATGTTGCTCACACTGAACACGACCTACAGGAGATCCTGAACACCTCCGCAGATGCATATGCATACTTCGACCTTGAGGTGAATGTATAAAAGACTCAGATTTTCTTCCAGCCTGCCCCTGGTTCACATACACCTCCACCATCCATCCAGCTTAACAGTACTACCCTCTAATGTTACCCACTTTTGGTATCTCTGCTCCCACCTGTTCACCGCCACAGACATTGATGAAGAGATTCAGCATCGGATCAGATGTGCATCTCAAGCCTTTGGCAGACACCGTACCCGTGTCTTTAGCTGTAGGGAGCTGAAATTATCCATAAAGTTACACGTATATCTAGCAGTGGTCCTCCCCACCCTGCTATATGGCAGCGAGACATGGATCATAAACAGGAGGCACCTCAAGGCACTTGAAAATTTTCACCAACGTAGTCTACGTTCCATCCACCGAGTTCCCTGGGAAGACAAGAGATGAAAATAAATGCCAGTATTCTTGCTGACACCAACTGTAAAAGCATCGAGGCGACCATTATCCATGAACAACTACGCTGGACTGGCCATGTTATCTGCATGGACAACAGTAGATTGCCAAAGCAGCTACTTTATAGTCACCTAACGAATAGTAAACATAATGCTGGCGGGCAACTGAAAAGGTATAAGGATAGTCTTAAGACAAACCTGAAAAGGTGCCAAAAGGGCCCCTTCACCTGGGATATGATCACTCCACACCGTAATGCTTGGAGAAGTCCACACGAGAAGCTGTCAATACTTTCGAGTTAGCCCGACTGCATAACGAGGCAGACAAGCGCCAACGCCGGAAGGACGCTGTCGCCGCCCCTCCCGCTGTAGATGTAGCCCCCCACATGTGCAACATCCGTGAACGACCTTGCCGGTCGCGTATCGGCCTCTTGAGTCACCTCAAGCCTCACCAGTGAAGGTGACATCCCTAATAACTCATATCATTGTATCACAGCTGGATGATCGTCATACTCGATTCCGAGTGACAGCAAAGTAGTAGTAGTAGTGTGTGTGTGTGTGTGTGTGGTGACGCTCTCCCGGTGAAGGTGAGAATGGTGGTAGTGGCGTGTTTTGGTTGTAATGGTGATTGTGGTGTGGTATGGGGTAGTGGTAGTTGTGGTGATGGTTGTGGTAGTTTATATACGCTCTATAATCACTAACCCACACTATAATCACTATTTCACACTATAATCACTAACACACACTGTAATCACTAACCCACGCTATAATCACTAACACACACTATAATCACTAACCCACACTATAATCACTAACACACACTATAATCACTAACACACACTATAATCACTAACCCACACTATAATCACTTAACACACTATAATCACTAACCACACTATAATCACTTAACACACACTATAATCACTAACACACTAATCACTAACACACTATATAATCCTTCAACACATACTAATCACTAACACACACTATAATCACTACACACTATAATCACTAACCCACACTATAATCACTAACCCACTATAATCACTAACCCACACTATAATCACTAACACACACTATAATCACTAACACATAATCTAACACACTATAATCACTAACACACACTATAATCACTAACCCACACTATAATCACTAACCCACACTATAATCACTAACACGCTATAATCACTAACACACACTATAATCACTAACCCACACTATAATCACTAACTCACACTAAAATCACTCCCACACTATAATCAATAACACACACTATAATCATTAACACACACTATAATCACTACCACACTATAATCACTAACCCACACTATAATCACTAACCCACACTATAATCACTAACCCACACTATAATCCCTAACCCACACTATAATCACTAACCCACGCTCATCTCTGCCCCCACACAGATCATCGGCTCAGGTAACGAGTTGGTGGTAAGTGTGAGCCGTCACGGCGGGGGTGTACAAGTGTGTGGCAGCGGTGAGAGGCTTCCCGGAGCTACAGGGCCAGCTCAGGGTCTTGGTGAAGGGGCCCCCGACCATCGTGAGCGCCGGGGAACAACAGGGCCGGATGGGGGACACCGTGACCCTGGAGTGTAGCACTGTTTCTATCCCAAGTCCTATCCGGATCACGGGCGTACAACGGGCGGAGTTGACCTGAGGTGGTATTGTATGTAGTGAGGGGATGGTTGGGTTTTTGATGGTTTAAGTTTCAGGTTTAGTTGTAGGTTTTTTTTTAGTTTTGTATTTTAGAGTTTATTTTAATTTTTTAGGTGGTTTTTTATTTTAATTTTGAGTTTTCTGTTTTATTTTTTAGGTTAAATTTCTGTTGCCGATTTTTTAGGGTTATTTTCAGTGTCATTTAACATTTGTGGTTTATATTGTTTTAGTTTAATTTTTTTTTTTATTTTTAGGTTTATTTTGGTTTAGTGTACGACCTTTCAGTTATATTTCGAATTTTTTGTTTTAATTTTTGGTTTATATTTAGTTTCAGATTGTTTTCCTGTTTTAGTTTTTGTTAGATAAGTTTTAAGTTTTAGTTTCATACACACATGTTACTATATTATACACGTATCATACACACGTTACTATATTATACACGTATCATACACACACGTTACTATATTATACACGTATCATACACACACGTTACTATATTATACACGTATCATACACACATGTTACTATATTATACACGTATCATACACACACGTCACTGTTATTATACCCGGTACACCTGCATCACACCTGTTGCAGGAGACAGGTGAAAAGGTCACCCTGACTCTCTTCAACTTTCCCTGATTAGAAAAAACTGGGGTCAAAACTTATCTCACCTGTCAGAGACTTTCTTCGTCAACAAGTTATCTTCTTCACACACACACACACACACACACACACACACACACACACACACACACACACACACACAAAACTTAAGAAATTTCAAGTTTTTCCCATCTCGACTGTGAGGTTGGCTACTCTGATGGGCCGCTGTTTATAAGTGTTGGTGAGAGCTGGATTGAAATTATTGTGAGATATGACGAGTGAACGGCGGCAGTGATGGTCGGTATTTGGTGATAGTGGTAGTGTGGGGGGGCGTTCACCATTCTTTCCTCTCACTTCCTTCCCCTTTCACCGCCCTCCCCTACCGCCCTCCCTTTCACCGCCCTCCCTTCTAACCCCCCTCTACATCCTTCCTCTCATCCTCCTCTCACCATCCTCCCTCTCACCATCCTCCCCTCTCCTATCTCCCCTCTCACCATCCTCCCCCTCTCCCATCCTCCCCTCTCACCATCACCATCCTCCCTCTCACCTTCCTCCCCTTCTCACCATCCTCCCCTCTCACCGTCCTCCCCTCCCCATCCTCCCCTCTCACCATCCTCCCCTCTCACCATCCTCCCCTCTCCCATCCTCCCCTCTCCCTATCCTCCCCTCACCAACCTCCCCCTCTCCTCCTCTCTCCATCCTCCCCTCTCACCATCCTCCCCTCTCACCATCCTCCCCTTCCCATCCTCCCCCCTCTCCCATCCTCCCCTCTCCCACCATCCCTCCCCTCTCCACCATCCTCCCCTCTCCTATCCTCCCTCTCTCACCAACCTCCCCTCTCATCTCCCCTCTCACCATCCTCCCCTCTCCACCATCCTCCCCCTCTCACCATCCCTCCCCCCCTCTCACCATCCCTCCCCCTCTCACCCTCCCTCCCCTCACCATCCTCCCCCTCTCCACCATCCTCCCCTCTCCCACCATCCTCCCCTCTCACCATCCCTCCCCTCTCCCTCCACCATCCTCCCCTCTCCCCTTCTCCCCTACCCTCTCCCCTCTCTCCCATCCTCCCCTCTCACCATCCCTCCCCTCTCACCATCCTCCCCTCTCCTCCTCCTCCCTTCTCCATCCTCCCCTCTCACCATCCTCCCCTCTCCTCCCCTCTCACCATCCCTCCCCTTCACCATCCTCCCCCTCTCACCATCCTACCCCTCTCACCATCCTCCCCCTTTCACCCATCCTCCCCCCTTTCACCATCCTCCCCCTCCCATACCATCCTCCTCTCACCTTCCCTCCCCTTCTCACCATCCTCCCCTCTCCACCATCCTCCCCCTCTCCTCCTCCCCTCTCACCATCCTCCCCCTCTCCACCATCCTCCCCTTCTTCCCTCCCCCTTTCACCATCTCCCCTCTCACCATCCCACCATCCTCCCCTCTCCTTCCTCCCCTCTCCCCATCCTCCCCTCTCACCATCCTCCCCTCTCCCACCATCCTCCCCTCCCTCACCATCCTCCCCCTCTCACCATCCCCCCCCCTCTCACCATCCTCCCCCCTCCCCCTCACCTCCCTCCCCCTCACCTCCCCCTCTCACCATCCTCCCCTCTCACCATCCTCCCCTCTCACCATCCTCCCCTCTCACCATCCCTCCCCTCTCAACATCCTCCCCTCTCACCATCCTCCCCCTCTCACCCATCCTCCCTTCTCCACCATCATCCCTCTCCACCATCCTCCCCTCTCACCATCCCTCCCCTCCCATCCTCCCCTCTCCTTCCTCCCCTCTCCCATCCTCCCCTCTCACCCATCGTCCCTCTCACCATCCTCCTCTCACCATCCTCCCCCTCTCACCATCCTCCCCCTCACCATCCTCCCCCTCTCACCATCCTCCCCTCTCCTCTCAGTAGCTTGCACTATCTTCAACTTGTGATATATATACAACAGGAGAATATGGCCATTTAATTAGATAAAAATAAGAATTTCGGCCGTTTATGATGGAGACAGCGCCGCTTAGCACGTGAGAACAGGCCCCAGTACAACTGGCCGCCCACCATCCGCCACACCCGCCGCCCAGTCCTGCCACCCATCACCCGTGACTACCACACACTACTTACTGCCTGTACCTAACATCCACCGCCCTTACGCACATGCACTGCCCACCCACCCACCACCCACCCACAAGCTTAGCAACTTGTAGTAAGTGCTGGGACGGAAAGTTTTAAAGGAGGCTAGATAGATTCATGGATGATAGAGTGGTAGTAACTCTCTACAGGAGCTGCCATGCACAGCCAACCGGCTATTGCAGACTCCTTATTTTCTAAAAAAAAAAAAAAACAACCACTCAGCCACACAGCCTACAGCCACCATAGCCGCCCACCCCCACCATAGCCGCCCACCCAGCCACAGCCGCCCACCCGCCTCCCGCTACTACACCCCACCCATCCGCGGGTATGAGATTACATTTGTATTGGTGTAATGACGCTAATGTTATTTGGATGGAGATAGGGTGAAGCAGTGTCTGGTGTCCTGCACCTTGAGAGAGAGAGACAGACAGACAGGCAGAGAGTATAGATAGACAGAAGAGAGAGAGAGAGCATCTCGTTAATGTGGACTTTCAAGTAGGAAGTCTATAAGTCCCCTAGACTAACTGATGCTAAGTAATGGTAATATATTGTGTGTGTGGTGATGGTAGTGGTGCGTGTGTGTATTGGTAGTGCTGGTGTGAAGAGAGAGAGAAGAGAGAAGCCTGGACCGGATCACTTATTAATGTTAATCAAATTCCTTTTAAAGTCTTTCTTTATTTTTTTTTACTCTAAGAAACGAAACGTAATTTATTCCCTGACTTGAGAAAATATTTACAAATCTATTCATATATATTTTTTACCCAACTGTTCTGGAGAAGTTTTGAATTATTAATGAAAAACCGTGTGTATTAAATTCCCTGTGAACGGATCTGAGAATTCAATCACCAGTTCGCTTAGTTAACTTTACAACAGTGGGATTTTGATATTAATTCCGAATTTAGTTTATAGATTAAATTAATACGATTAATTATTTAAATATATCCTCACTTACCAGCAGTAAATATCGTACGATCTTTTACAAATTGAGACTTAAGTAGGGGTTGTGTACGGAGTCTTACTGGCATAGTAAAATAGTAAACATGGGAGTATTTTTCGCCTGAGACTCCGGGTGTTGTGTTGACGCTAGGGAGTGCTGCTTCAGGTGTCTTGGTGTTGTGTTGGACAGGGATGTAAAAGGAAAAATATACCTCCCATCTTTATTATCTTTTCTTCTTGTTCTTCCTTTACTCATCTTCCTTCTGTTATCCTCCTCCTCCTTTCTATCTTTTTTCTTCCTCCTCCTTTTCTATCGCCCTCTTCTTCCTCCTTATCCTTTCCTTCTCTTCGTCTTTTCTACTCGTTGATTAGGTTGGCCATTCACACACACACACACACACACACACACACACACACACACACACACACACACACACACACACACACACACACACACACACACACAGCTTCTCTCCACCGTGTATATCCCGAGAGATAGAGCCGCTGTCTCTTAACAACACGTAAATTGACGATAATGGGAAATGACAGATTATAATTTAAGTTTAAACAAGATTGGCGGAAATCTATAAGACGGTATACAAGGATAAGTGGTTAGGTTAGGATTGAGTTAAGTGATGAATAAATGGTTAAAGCTCTCCCATTACTCACATCACCCTCCTCTCATATCAACCCATCACACTCCCCCTCTCCATCCTCCCCATCACCCATCTCACTCCACCATCACCCATCCACCTTCACCATCACCCATCACCTCCTATCACTCCACCTCTTATCACCTCTCCATCACCCATCCTCCTCCATCACCCATCACACTCCTCCATCCCCATCACCCTCCATCATCACCCATCACACTCCATCATCACCCATCACTCACCATCACCATCACATACTCCATCACCATCACCCTCCCACCATCTTATCCCACCCACCATCACCCTCCCATCTCCATCCTATCACCCATCATACTCCTCCATCACCCATCACCCTCCCACCATCACCCATCACCTCCACCATCCCATCTCTCCCACCATCACCATCCACCATCCCATCATACTCCTCCCCATCACCCATCACCTCCTCCCACCATCACCATCATACTCCTCCATCACCCATTAATTTTCTTTGACAAAAATAATCAGTTATGTCATGAGCAGAGTAATTTCCCTGAAAATATTTATAGTTTCCCTTAGCTGTGAGTTTTTCTTTGGTTTTCGTTTGTTTACATCAATATTATTATTTTTATTTTTTTTATTATCATCATCATCATCATTATTATTATTATTATTATTATTATTATTATTATTATTATTATTATTATTATTATTATTGTTGTTATTATTTTTTCTTCATTAATATTATTTACTATTTTATTATTGTCTGTTTATGTTGAAGTTGTCTACGAAGATCCACATTCTATCTACTTCAAGTGTCTTATTTCATCTCTATTATGTATGTTAACTCTCCTTAAAGGTTAACCTTTATATTTCCTTATTTTTATCATCTTTTCATTTTAATTTACACCTCTTCCCTCTCTCCCTCCTCCCTCTCTCCCCCCTCCTCTCTCTCCCCCCCTCCTTCCCCCTCTCCCTCCCCTCTCTCCCTCCCCCTCCTCTCCTCTCTCACCCCCTCCTTCCCTCTCTCACCCCCTCCCCTCCCCTCTCTCCCCCTCTCCCCCCTCATCCCCCTCCCTCCCCTCTCTCATCCCCTCCTCCCCTCTCTCCCCCTCCTCCCTCTCCCCCTCCCTCTCTCTCACCCCCTCCTTCCCTCTCTCACCCCTCCCTCTCTCACCCCCTCCCCCTCTCTCTCTCCTCCTCTCTCACCTCCTTTCCTCCCCCTCCTCCCCTCACCTCCTTCCTCTCCCCCCTCCTCCTCTCACCCCTCCTCCCTCTCTCACCTCCTTCCCTCTCTCACCCCCCTCCTCCCTCTCACCCCTCCTCCCCCCAACCTCCTTCCCTCTCTCCCCCTCCTCCCCTCTCTCACCCCCTCCTCCCCTCTCTCACCCCTCCCCTCCCTCCCCTCCTCCTCTCTCCCCCCTCCTCCCCTCTCTCACCCCTCCTCCCCTCTCCCCCCCTCCCTCCCTCTCTCACCCTCCTCCCCTCTCTCACCCCCTCCCCTCCCCTCTCTCCACCCCTCCCTCCCCTCTCTCACCCCTCCCTCCCTCTCTCACCCCTCCTCCCCTCTCCCCCCCCCCTCTCCCCCCCTCCCCCTCTCCCCTCCTCCCCTCTCTCCCCCCTCTCCCTCTCTCTCTCCCACCCCCTCCTCCCCTCTCTCCCCCCCTCCCTCCCCCTCCCCTCCCCCCTCTCCCTCCCCTCTCTCACCCCTCCTCCCCTCTCCCCTCTCCCCTCTCTCACCCCCTCCTCCCCTCTCTCACCCCAGGATGTGTTGGTTACTCTCTTTTATGTACCTCAACAAGCCTCACCCCCCTACCTCTCCTCATCTCCCCCCCGCCCCTCATCTCTCCTCACTTCCCCCTCTCAGCATCTCCCCCTCCTCTTCATCCTCCCCACACTTTCGACCACAACCCGCCCTCATCTCACCCCTCCCTCCTCTCCTCCCTCATCCCTCACCCCCCCCTCCCCACCTCACCCCCTACTGGCCGCCCCCTCATCTCACCCCTCCCCTCTCTCCTCACCTCCACATCCCCCACCTACCTGGACCCCTTTGGCGACCCTCAGGCGGGGAAGGGAGGAAGGGAAGAGCCGGGGAAGGGAGAGCAAAACTTTTGTCTCGTGTTTTGTGTACTTTTTTATTTTTATTTTCTGTTAACATAATATTTTCTGCCTCAAGTTAGCGGCTGTTGTGTGATCTGGTGAGCCTCCGTCTGCCCCAAGGGTTTAATATATTAATACAGTATATATTATATTTTTTTATGAATATTATTATGGAAATGTTTATGTTTTTATTCTGATACAAATTTATGAAGTATTATTATTTCTATTTACGTCAGTTATATACAAATATAGAAGATTTTTAATTTTTATATATTTTTTAAATGTTGAGTTTTTAAAATTATTCTTTACTGTGTATTTTTTTGTTTTATTATTTATTTTAATTGGTTTTTAATTTGCTTTTGAATATTTACGTCTTTTTATATAAGAATTTTATATCTGGCTTTTGTATAATTTAATTTGAATTTTTTTTTTTTGGATATTATATTTATTTTTTACAGATTTTTCATTATACATTTTACAGATCTTGTATTTATCTTATATGATGCAATGGGAATGTTATTTTTCATTATGCAGTGTCACAGTAATGCATTATACATCAGTTTATTCAGTTTATTCATTGTTAATTAGTATTTAGTGATGTAAAATGAATTAACGGTTGAATTTGTTCATTATCATAATATAAAATTATATTGTTCAGCTTGTTCAGTTTGTTAAATAATTTGGTAGTTTCAATTTATTCAATAATTTAACACTACTACCACCACTAACACTACTACCACCACCACCACCACCTACTACCACCACTATCAACAGTATCACCACCTACTACCACCACTAACAAAACTACCACCACAAACAACACTACCACCACCACCTACTACCACCACTACCACCACCTAACACTTCGTCTCCTACCCCGACAGCTGACCCGCGGTACGAGGTGGTGGAGGACGAGCAGGAGGAAGGATTAAGAAACATCCTGGTGATACATGATGCCGATACCCACGACTTCGGCGCCTACAACTGCTCCGTGGTGAATGAGTACGGTGTCGCCAGGAAGCAGATCAGGCTCAACAAGGAGAGTGAGTGTTGACCTCTTGTTTCTGACCAGGTTATTGTCTGTGATTTGTTTTGTTGGAGTTGTTTTGTAGATTATGACACAATGATGTATCGTAAGGATGTATATGTACTGTATTAGGTGGCCGGGTGGTTGGCGACTTTATTCAGCAGCTAGTGGGTTACTCCACCACCCTGGCAGGATGCTGGTCCACCCAAGGGTTGTTCCACCATCATTCAGCAGCTAGTGGGTTACTCCACCACCCTGGCAGGATGCTGGTCCACCCAAGGGTTGTTCCACCACCATTCAGCAGCTAGTGGGTTACTCCACCACCCTGGCAGGATGCTGGTCCACCCAAGGGTTGTTCCACCATCATTCAGCAGCTAGTGGGTTACTCCACCACCCTGGCAGGATGCTGGTCCGCAAGGAGTTTGTTCCACCATCATTCAGCAGCTAGTGAGTTGCTCACCACCCTGGCAGGTCTTGATCCGCAGGTTGTTCCACCATCATTCGGCAGCTAGTGGGTTACTCCACCACCCTGGCAGGATGCTGGTCCACCACCCAAGGGTTGTTCCACCATCATTCAGCAGCTAGTGGGTTACTCCACCACCTGGCAGGATGCTGGTCCACCCAAGGGTTGTTCCACCATCATTCAGCAGCTAGTGGGTTACTCCACCACCTGGCAGGATGCTGGTCCACCCAAGGGTTGTTCCACCATCATTCAGCAGCTGTGGGTTACTCCACCACCCTGGCAGGATGCTGGTCCACCCAAGGGTTGTTCCACCATCATTCAGCAGCTAGTGGGTTACTCCACCACTCTGGCAGGATGCTGGTCCACCCAAGGGTTGTTCCACCATCATTCAGCAGCTAGTGGGTTACTCCACCACCCTGGCAGGATGCTGGTCCACCCAAGGGTTGTTCCACCATCATTCAGCAGTGGGTTACTCCACCACCCTGGCAGGATGCTGGTCCACCCAAGGGTTGTTCACCATCATTCAGCAGCAGCTCTGGCAGGATGCTGGTCCACCCAAGGGTTGTCTCCACCATCATTCAGCAGCTAGTGGGTTACCACCCTGGCAGGATGCAGGTCCACCCAAGGGTTGTTCCACCATCATTCAGCAGCTATGGGTTACTCCACCACCCTGGCAGGATGCTGGTCCACCCAAGGGTTGTTCCACCATCATTCAGCAGCTAGTGGGTTACTCCACCACCCTGGCAGGATGCTGGTCCACCCAAGGGTTGTTCCACCATCATTCAGCAGCTAGTGGGTTACTCCACCACCTTGGCAGGATGCTGGTCCACCCAAGGGTTGTTCCACCATCATTCAGCAGCTAGTGGGTTAATCCACCACCTTGGCAGGACGCTGGTCCATTATCAACGCGCAAATTACTTTGCATTCATTTATTCCTTAGTGCGCAAGAGCTGATGTACAACGAGGAAACTAAGTCCTCAACTCTGGACGAGAACCAAACCTGTAATCATTTGCTGTCGAGGCGAACGTCCCATCCCCCCCCCTCTTCCTCTCTCTCTCTGTTTGTGTCTCTGTCTTTATTTGTCTATACGGTATACCTAAAGCACAAAACACACACAAATTGTGTGTACATATATATATATATATATATATATATATATATATATATATATATATATATATATATATATATATATATATATATATATATATATACTCATTTTTAGTCCATATAACACGCGGACTTTGAACATATAATCACAGTCTAGAACTGCTTTTAGTGTCTTTGTGGCATGGTCGGTAGTGTTCCCTGGTCCCACACAGTAGGTCGAGGGTTCGAGTCCTGGCTGGTGAGGTCGTTGATTATATATATGAGCGGGAGGGTGAACCATTACCACACACACCGAAAAATAGGTTGACGTAATATGTGTCATGTCATTCAGTAAAAGAATATTGTAATCCCACAGCTGACCAAACAAAAAAATAAAGTAATTCGGCAGCTGTCATACCAACCAGAAAAAAAAAACATATTTGGGAATTACCGTAAAAGTGGAGGTAACTTGAACTAACATCGGGGTAACAGGAGCCGTGA
The DNA here is from genome assembly GCF_018991925.1 of Homarus americanus. Taxonomy (NCBI): domain Eukaryota; kingdom Metazoa; phylum Arthropoda; class Malacostraca; order Decapoda; family Nephropidae; genus Homarus; species Homarus americanus. Next base: position 51,486 of record NW_024727384.1, read on the forward strand.
AGCCTCGGCCAGTACACAAATACTAATGTTATGACGAAAATGTGTGTTGGATCCACCGAGTATTACCCGGGAGTTGTCGGCTGCAAAACTCTCCTCTACTCCTAGATTTAACTTTTCCCTGACATCATGACAGTATATTAGAGAAGTAAGATCCACGCAGATGAGGGTATGTCGTGCTCTGAGTGGTCCCTGCCAGTACAGGGTTATTTATTTACTTTTTACTTATTTTTTAACGGGATTAGTTCACCCGGGCACAGGTCACTGACCCACATCGGGGCCTGGGAAGCGAAAAAACAAATATTAAATGATAAATAATAATAACAATAATAATAATAATAAATGAACCATGAATAAATAGATAAAGATAAAGAAATAAAACAGATCAATAGTGAGAAACAATATATTTATGTTGTGTTGTCAATAGTAAGAGAAACAATTGAGACCCTGCAGTTGTGTATAAATGAGGCAGAAAGTCAGATGAGCAACCTGGGACTTGGTCACATATGGCAGCAGGGTCTACCATCAGACAACACATTATGCTTCCAATATCTTCCCAGGCGGTAGTACCTCCCTGTTTGGTAGCTGCGTACCACCTACTACCTGTAGGTTAGATATAGGTTAGCTTACGTTAGATTAGGTTAGGTTCGGTTAGTTTAGGTCAGATTTATGTTAGGTAGGGTAGGTTAATTAAAGTTCAGATTTAGGTTAGGTTAGTTGGGGTCAGATTTAGGTTAGTTTAGGTCAAATTTAAGTTAGCTTATTTAGGTTAGCTTAGGTCAGATTTAGGATACATTAGATTAGATTTACGTAACTTTAAATAAACTGAAGTTGAATTATGATCGGTATACACTAAAGGTAAATTCGGTTGGATTAGGTTAACTTATCTTATCGTGTATAGGAAGAGAACAATGTTAAAATGTATTTCTGCTCTTGGTTAACTAAGGTGTTAGAGCTTGGATATTTTAGTTAGATCAAACACGAGATATCAATTAAGATACTCTACAGTCACTCACAAAACTATCTATACTCGGGGTGATCGATGAATTCCAGAATGAACACTGTGACGCTTGTTGTCTCGGTAGGGTTGTCAAAATCTTTCGTCCGTTGTGTTATATTTTTTCAACACAGTTTTGTATTGATAGTTTTTTGAGTGACTGTATAATGTATATTTCTTTTGTTTAGTAATGAGAATCGGAGGAGAACTTTTGATGCCACAGTAATAAGAACAGGTTATAACACAGCCCAACTACACACACACACACACTTGACGAGGGTGAAACAGAAATATTTGTACCTCATGCAGGAAAATATGTATTTCTATCAGTCAGGTCAGAAAGGACAGGTATTTAGGCTAATTCACCGCCGTCGATACACTGTTCATTGAACATATTTTTAAGGTGAACTGACTGACTGGTCGCTGTGACACAAACTCAAGCTGTTAATGTTTTTCTTTTATAATATTTTAGTTGTGTAAAAGTCGACATTCAGGCCGATGCACTATCTGTACTTATTTCAGTAAGGGATGGATCATGTAATATGTTCATAAGTGAACTAATTATTTTGTATGTTTAGTAATTTCACGATTATTTTATGACTGATGTTCCTGTTAAGAATATACATTCAGAACAACGAGTGGAGAAAATAACAAATTTTCAGTGATAATAATACAAAATTTATGGTAGGTGTAGTGAGGATCTTGACGGCCCCCTTCTCCAGGCTCTAACTCTCTCTCCCCATGATCACACTTGAACAACTCCTGCCTTATCTTCCCCTGTTCCACAAGTCTCTCTGGTGGCCGTCAACTCTCTCTCCTTTACTCCGTCTACTTGTAAATTTAACCCAAATACTGTCTTCTTTTTGTACAATCCCCTACACTTTTACCTGGTACAGTGGCTGGTGCATTTTGTGAGATGTGGCAACTCTTTGGATGCTTATCTAGCATCCTTAGTCTGGCTGCTAGTGTGAGGTTCTTTAGGGGCCATTCCGGGAGTTTTTATACAATTTAAAGAAACATAGAGACAACACACCAGCCACTGTACCAGGTATAAGTGCAGGCGACTGTACGTGGTCTCAAGGAACACATTTATGCGATATACTGTTTGATGAGTGGGTAGTTTTTGTATTAAGATAATAAAGTTATAATTAAGAAATATAGGTACAAGATTTACTCTGTGTTTCAGAGAGTACAGTAGTGTAGCTGGTTGTGAAGACGCCTCCATAAGTACTGTCAACACTTACCACAGGGTCAGTGTCCACACTTCATGACGAGGAAGACTCAACAATATTATTAAACAAGTCTTCCACCACTGTACTCTCCTACACACTCGTCTCACACAGAAGGACACCTGTACTGTACACTCAAATTTAAGTCACCTGAGTTAAGTTTATTAATACTAAGCGTTATACCACATTATGATTGTACCAATAGATTAGTATATCATGGAAGATTACCCGTACTAGTGAGTGATGGTAAATGGTTGTGATGTGAACATGGTAGTATAGAACGCCTCTTGTGCAGTACTTGAGTGCGATAGCTAATGACATACTACTGATAGATACACTGGTCTGTATGTATATAAACACATCGATATAAATAGTTATCATTTACTTCACTCCAAAATATAATGTAAGAAAGTTCATATGTACGAGGCAATAGTTACATGTTAATGTTTTTCGTCACACATCACTGGCAGGAGTGTTAGGCAGTGGTGACTCGTGGCTTATACTGTACCACCAGGTTTACACTGTGTCTAATGGTTACAACGCTCACAGTTTTCTTCTTTGAGTAAAATATCGACGGAAAAGTGTCACTCATAAGGCCGGTCTTGCACACAGTAGAGATTTCTTCATTTTACTGACAGCACAACTTGTTATAGTTCATTATGGGTCATTATGTGTGTGTGTGGGGGGGGGGGTGACATGTGGCGCAGTAGAGAACATGTTTAAGTATGCTACTGAGAGACCTTCTTACTCAGTAGATCTTTAGAATACCCACGCTTGCCTGTTTACATTTTCAGTGTGTAACCGTGTTAAACAAAGTGAATCATCAGCATCCACAGTGACAATAAGAGTGATTCACTGGCGCTTCGTCTGATTGGGTTCATCAGCTTCTTGAAGAAATTTTAAAACAAACAGAAATGGTATTAAATATATTGCAACAATACGTAACTCAATTTGTGTAATGCTTAAAGTTCCAGATGCCTTGAAGGTGCAGCCAGTTCAGGACAGTTTGATTAGTAAGCCATGCGTGCAATGGATTTAGAAAATGGAATGAAACTAGAATAATTTTAATTGAAAAGTCATTAAAAGTTCAAAGAAATTTACATATTATTTTTTATGATTTTGTAAAAGCACTTGATGGCATAAAACTCAATAATCTTATAGATGTCTTGAAAAAAATATTATAGGTTAAAACAAAAATAGGTAAAGCAAAAACAGCATTTAATAATCACATAGGAATCAGTGAACTTAATATCAGACAAACACCGCTGAGATACAACATTATGACACCAACGTCTTATCTCTCCCTGTCACCTACCTTCAAGTACGAGTGAGTTGGCTGTTTGTTCGGTTAGTTAGGTGAGGTTAGGTTAAGGCTAGTTAGGTTAGATTAAGGCCAGTTAGGTTAGGTTAAGGCTAGTTAGGTTAGGTTAAGGCTAGTTAGGTTAGGTTAAGGCTAGTTAGGTTAGGTTAAGGCTAGTTAGGTTAGGTTAAGGCTAGTTAGGTTAGGTTAAGGCCAGTTAAGTTAGGTTAAGACCAGTTAGGTTAGGCTTAGGTTAGTTAGGTTAGGTTAAAGGCGCTAGTTAGGTTAGGTTAAGGCTGGTAGGTTAGGTTAAGGCTAGTGAGAGGTTAGGTTAAAGGCTAGTTAGGTTAGGTTAAAGGCTAGTTAGGTTGAGTTAAGGCTAGTTAGGTTAGGTTAAGGCTAGTTAGGTTAGGTTAAAAGGCTGAATTCAGGGTTAGGTTAAGGCTAGTTAGGTTAGATTAAGGCCAGTTAGGTTAGGTTAAGGCTAGTTAGGTTAGGTTAAGGCTAGTTAGGTTAGGTTAAGGCTAGTTAGGTTAGGTTAAGGCTAGTTAGGTTAGGTTAAGGCTAGTTAGGTTAGGTTAAGGCCAGTTAAGTTAGGTTAAGACCAGTTAGGTTAGGCTTAGGTTAGTTAGGTTAGGTTAAAGTTAAGGTTTAGGTTAGGTAAAGTTATAAGCAAGTTAGACGAAAGGTAAACCATAGGTGGGGAGACGTGTACCTGTTGTGTTGCTTCTCTTATGATACACTCCACGTTTGTCTTGCTCTAGTGATACCTGTACTGTAGATGTATGCTGTATACCTGTACTGTAGAGACACAGACAGACGGAAGACCTGATATAATCCGCGATAATCTATGAGAGGAGAAACAGGAGAACACACAACACAGAGATACTGATGATAAAGAGAGTAAGAAGAACAAAGTAAAATAAAGACAATAAACATCAACAACAACGATGATTTAAAAAACAAAAACAAATTCTGAATCATGAAACTTTTCTTTATTGGAGAAAAAACAAATTGGATAAGATAAAAGAGATGGAACTTGTTGGTACTGAGGATAGGGAGAGTGAGGCAACCGGGTGATGAACCAAGTGAGAGGAGGAGGAGGAGGAGGAGGAGGAAGAAGAAGAAGAAGAAGAAGAAGAAGAAGAAGAAGAAGAAGAAAAAGAAGAGTACAGTATTCAGCCGGGATGGTATGACAAATTGAGAGGTGGAGGAAGAGAAATAAGAGAACGAGGTTAGGTTAGGTTAGGTTAGATCAGGTCAAGTCAAGTGGTGTTATGTTAGATATGGTTAAGGTCTAGTCCACATAGTGATATCGGGTGTGAATATGAGAGAGAGACGTAGAGAGAGAGCCGGGGGAGAGGATGAGAGAGGGGAGGGGGTGGGGAGAAGAGAGAGGAGAGGGGGAAGAGGATGGGAGAGGCGGGGGATGAAGAGATTGACAGAGAATAGATGACCAAAGTTTGATAGAAAGAGAGTGAAGCATGACACAGACCCAGGAGGGTGTCAGAGAGAGAGAGAGAGAGAGAGAGAGAGAGAGAGAGAGAGAGAGAGAGAGAGAGAGAGAGAGAGAGAGAGAGAGAGTTTAGGAATGAAGAGGGAGGAAGGAAGAGTAGAAGAAGAGAGTAAACGAGCGAGGAAGATGAGGAGAGAGTATCAAAGAAGGTGAGGGGAGAGTGAGAAGGGAGAGGAAAGTGAGAGTGACGAAATAGTGAGAAGAGAGTAAGGAGTGAAAGTGAGGGTAAGGGGAGGGTAAGAGTAAAAGGAGAATGAGAGTGTAGTGACAGTGATGGGAGAGAGGGTAGAGTGAGGGGTCAGGCCAGAGTGAAAGTGAGGGGAGACTAACAGAGTGTACAGACGTTAACTGTACCATTATGCAAATGAAGGGAAAAACACGAAGGATGAAGAGAATTTTGTCTAATGAAAGTTGGGGAGAAAGTGTGGTAGAGAGAGTGAATGGTGACAGATGTGTGCTAGAGGGGTGTGAGATGTGACGGGAGGGGGCGGAAGAAGTGTGGCACAGAACGCAAATGGTGTCGCTTGTTTGTGGTGATATGTGTGTGGTACAGGTAAAGGCTGAAGAGAGAGAGAGAGAGAGAGAGAGAGAGAGAGAGAGAGAGAGAGAGATCTTTAGTGCTTATGTTGAGTGTGTGTGTTCCCATACTCCAAGGGAGAAAAACAGTAGCCAGAGGTCGAAACGGAAGGACAGTAGCCAGGAGTCGAGCAGGACAGTAGCCAGGGTCGAGCAGGACAGTAGCCAGGGTCAGGCAGGACGGTAGCCAGCAGGGTCGAGCAGGACAGTAGCCAGGGTCGAGCAGGACGGCCAGGGTCGAGCAGGGACATTAGCCAGAGTCGAGCAGGACAGTAGTCAGGGTCAAGCAGGACAGTAGCCAGGGTCGAGCAGGACGGTAGCCAGGTCGAGCAGGACGTAGTCAGGGTCGAGCAGGACAGTAGCCAGGGTCGAGCAGGACGGGGTTGGGACGGGGTTAGGGCGGATCTTGGTAGCCAGGGTCGAGCAGGACGGTAGCCAGGGGTCGAGCAGGACATTAGCCAGAGTCGAGAGCAGGACAGTGAGTCCAGGGTCAAGCAGGACAGTAGCCGGGGGTCGAGGCAGGACAGTAGCCAGGGGTCGAGAGCAGGACAGTAGTCGAAGTCGAGAGCAGGACAGTAGCCAGGAGGTCAAGCAGGGACGTAGCCAGGGTCGAGAGCAGGACAGAAGTAGCCAGGGGTCAAGAAGCAGGACAGTAGCCAGGAGTCAAGCAGGACAGTAGCAAAGTTCGAGCAAGGACAGTAGCAAGGGTCAAGCTTGGGACAGTAGCCAGGGGTCAGAAAAACCAGGACAGTAGCCAGGGTCGAGCAGGACAGTAGCCAGGGGTCAAAACGGGACAGTATTAGCCAGGGTCAGAAGAAGCAGGACAGTAGCCAGGGTCCGAGAGCAGGACAGTAGCCAAGTCGAGCAGGACAGTAGCCAGGGGTCAAGCAGGACAGTGAAGTCCGGGGTCAAGCAGGACAGTAGTCAGGGGTCAAGCAGGACAGTAGCCCAGGGTCAGGGAGGCAGGACAGTAGCCAGGGTCAAGCAGGACAGTAGCCAGGGTCAGCAGGACAGTAGCCAGGGTCAGAGCAGGACAGTGTGCTTAGGGTCGAGCAGGACAGTAGCCGGTCAAAGCAGGACAGTAGTCGGGGGTCCAAGCAGGACAGTAGTCAGGGTCAAGCAGGACGTGTTGGCAGCCAGGGTCCAAGCAGGACAGTAGCCAGGGTCCAAGGACATTAGCCAGAGTCAAGCAGGACAGTAGCCAGGGGTCAAGCAAGGACAGTAGTCGGGGTCAAGCAGGACAATAATAATAATAATAATAATAGCCAGAGGTCAAGCAGGACGGTAGTCCAGGGTCCAGAAGCAGGACAGTAGTCCAAGGGTAAAACAGGACAGTAGTCAGGGTCAAGCAGGACAGTATTCAGGGGTCAAGCAGGACAGTAGCCAGGGTCAAGACAGGACAGTAGTCGGGGTCAAGCAGGACAATGATAATAATAATAATAGCCAAGGTCAAAAAACCCAGGACGGTAGATGGGAGTCAAGCAGGACAGTAGTCAGAGTCAAGCAGGACAGTAGTGGGGGTCGGAGCAAGGACAGTAGTCGAGGGTCCAAGCAGGACAATAATAATAATAATACTAATAGCCAGGGTCAAGCAGGACGGTAGTCAGGGAGTCAAACGGGACAGTAGTCAGAGTCAAGCAGGGACAGTAGTCAGGGGTCGAGCGGGACAGTAGTCAGAGTCAAGCAGGACCCGGTAGTCAGGGTCGAGAACAGGACAGTAGTCGGGGGTCAAGCAGGACAATACTACTACTAATAATAATAGCCAGGGTCAAGAGCAGGACGGTAGTCAGGGGTCCAGGCAGGACCCAGTAGTCAAGAGTCAAAGAAGCAGGACAGTAGTCAGGGGTCAAAAGCAGGACAGTAGTCAGGGTCAAGCAGGACAGTAGTCAGGGTCAAGCGGGGACAGTAGTCAGAGTCAAGCAGGACAGTAGTCAGGGGTCAAGCAGGACAGTAGTCAGAGAGTCAAGCAAGACAGTAATCAGGGTCAAGCAGGACAGTAGTCGGGGGTCAAGCAGGACAGTATTCAGGGTCAAGCAGGACAGTAGCCAGGGGTCGAACAAGGACAGTTGCCAGGGTCAAGCAGGACAGTAGCCAAGAGTCAAACGGGACAGTAGCCAGGGTCAAGAAGCAGGACAGTAGTCGGGGTCAAGCAGGACGGTAGTCGGGGTCAACAGGACAATAATAATAATATGTAAATAGCCAGGGTCAAAAGCAGGACAATAGTCAAGTCAAGCAGGACAGTAGCCAGGGGTCAGCGAGCAGGACGGTAGTCAGGGTCGAGCAGGCCAGTAGTTAAGGTCGAGCAGGACGGTAGTCAGGGTCGGGAGGCAGGACAGTAGCCAGGGTCGAGCAGGACAGTAGTCAGGGTCAGGCAGGACAGTAGTTAAGGTCGGAGCAGGACGGTAGCCAGGGTCGAGCAGGACAGTAGCAGGGTCAGGCAGGACAGTACTTGAGGTCGAGCAGGACAGTAGTCAGGGTCGAGCAGGACAGCCAGAGGTCGAGCAGGACGTAACCAGGTCGAGAGCAGGACGGTAGTCGGGGTCAAAGCAGGACAGTAGCCAGGGTCAGGCAGGACAGTAGTCAGGGTCAGGCAGGACGGTAGTCAGGGTCGAGCAGGACAGTGAGTCAGGGTCGGAGGAAGGCAGGACAGTAGTCAGGGTCGAGCAGGACAGTAGCCAGGGTCGAGCAGGACCTGAATTCAGGGGCAACATGCAGGAGGAGGTGCACGGAGAGAACACTCATTTACATGTGCGTTAAGTGCCCAGAAGTGGCCGGGTAGCACCAGGAATCTCTAACTCAATTGTGTCTTGTCTCAAGTTCCTCCTCTCATGGTGCCCGGGGGAGGGAGAACTGTGATGAGAGCCTCAGGACTTGAGCAGGAGGCTTAGAGTAGGTCTTGCCAGCCGTCACGTTTGTTCTCACACTTATAAACCTCTCCTACTGATACTTTGTTCCTATCATGAGTAACATAAGCAATTATCACTTGTCTCGGAGATCATGTCGGTGTTGATTCGGGTTAAAGTGACGTTGGTAAAGTGTCTTGCCAAGTATTCGAGCATTTTTCACCGGCAAAAGCCACAGGGTGACATTTTTTGCTAAAATGAACATTTATCATCCCATCTTAAGAAATTGCTGTTAGAATTATATCCTGTATGTCGAGAGAAATAGTTTGTGTGCGTGTTAATTTGTCATGCGTGGTACTGTTTGGTTCTGAAGCTGCTGGGTTGAGCTTCTAGGCTGTAGGAGTAAATATTAGAAGTAATCGCTTGTGTTGAAGGTGACGGTGCTAGGACGATGCTCTGCTGTAAATGATATGACAATGGGATTAATAAATTAGGACGATTCTGAGTTCAAAACCGTGAAAAAAGACTTTGCTAGCACAGTCAGCAGTGCTTGGCGTTGTCCTCCACCCACGAAAGAGAGTTGTACGGACAATGACGGCGAAAAAACAGATCCACACAAACGAAAAATTTGCTATATTGGAAATTTTTAAAATTCGAGGATAATATTAACACTTACTGCTGTGCCTCTTTTGTTTACAAATCTATCAATAACCTTGACAATAATTACTTCCAGTTCGGAATAATCAGAGATACAACTTAAGGCACCCAGAGGAGTACTGTAAGACCACCCCCATGCTCTCTCTCCAGTCCCGAACCTCCATAAATATCCCGGTACGTTGAAGGTGTGGAACAACTTACCCCCACCCATCCCAGCAAAGACTACGCTCCCTTCCTTAAATCATCTCTAAAAAAGTATCTATTGTCGAAGTATTAATATTTCTTGTAACACCTACTATATTTACAGTACCTGCTTTTATTGTACCATCAAAACCGTTTTATCGGAAATTATCATGTAAATAAATAATTAATTACCATTGCAATAAACATAATTGCCAATTAGACATAATCCTGAAAACTCTGTCCTCTTGTTCAACCTTATTACTGTACAACCCAGGTTGTACTGCTCCCCCAATATACTTGTTTTGAAATTCCACTCTTATATATATATATATATATATATATATATATATATATATATATATATATATATATATATATATATATATATATATATATATATATATATATATATATATATATATATATATATATATATAATGTGTGTGTGTGTGTGTGTATGTATATGTGTGTGTACATGTATGTATAAATAAATAAGTAAACAAAATAATAATACAAAAAATAATAAATAATAAATAATAATAATAAATATTGAAGTGATAACCGTGGTAACACTATGAGATGTTCTTATTACCACCATGCTATTGTACTATTCCAGATGTTACTTAATGTTACATAATACTTCGTTGAGATAAATGTATAGTATATATCAGGTGCCTCAAAGAGAGCTCAGGTTCTCAACTGGCTCAGCCGTGTTAATATTGTTATTATTATCCACTCTGTATCTGTGTTTTTCTGGTTTAATAAACTGTTGCAATTCAATTCAATTCAATTCAACCACGTTACCTATACGGAAACAACGCCAGACGAAGGTTTGCCCGCTGTCAGAACCACACACATCAGTATTGTATGACATAACCTTATTACAAAGTGTTGGTAGACGAACAGTGAAGCAGGCGATAACATGCATGGAGGAAGGTGGTAGAGGTGTGGGTGGTGAGGGGTGGACACTGTCACGGACGTCTCACCTCTCACCTGAGCTGTGTTGTCGGGGGCAGGTAGCATGTGATGAGGCAGTGTATCATATGTCAACACCAGATAACTTGTCATAAATCATTTGACCGCAGAAGTGCTGTGTGAAACCAAGACGCGTGGAGTTGCCTTAAAGTGTTTTGTTCTCTACACTGTCCTGTGACTTTGACGTTTAACTTGTACTAACACTTTCGCCTCTGACTTTTTTGTCTCATTAATAATGTACTGTATGGTTGGATCCTGTGGTAAGATAGCGACGGTTGAGTGGATGCAGTTCTCGCCGATTGTTTTGAGGGTCGCTAGTTCGTACCTTGGTTTATTCAGCTGTGACTGTGTATCAAACATTACAGCTGGGGAAGAGAACACGTTTGAGTTCAGCGCCGTCTATGCTTCTACCATGTGTATCGAAGGTTTATTATTGGGTATGTTGTACCTGCCTGTCAGGCCAATGGGATATATCCCAAATTTAACTGTGGTGTTTCAAGGCCTTCATTTTTTTTTTGTCGATGTAAGAAACTCACACAAGGACAAATAAGTATCTAAATGTGCAGTGCATCTGTCGTCGGCAGTGGTTAAGAATGTATCCTGGATAATAGAAGAGTAATGGCTGAACTATCAGGCGTTAATAATAGTTTAATTTCAGGGTAAATCCCTGTGTTGCATTCAGTAAAAGTTGTTTTAAGCAAAACTTGTTATATATTTCATACTTGGATCATGTCTATATGTTTGTTAGTGTGTCCTTGTGTTGGCCCCTGACCGCCCAACACTGGCGCTCCCAGGTTAGGTTTTTAAAGGTCCTCCTGGAAACCCATCGACTCTACTAATGTTCCGTCTGAGGTCAAATCAGGAAGCAGGTTGTTCCAAAATATAATCACAAAAATTAGCCGAAACCCGGATGCAACAGACAACACTTCTGTAACTAATAATCAAATTTGTAAAATTAGGAAAATTATGACATGAATACAACAAATAACACCCAGATCGTTAACCGGTCGTTAAAGTGAGAAGACTAACGATGAAATGACCAGCTGTACTGCGGTAATTGACCTGGGTGTTACTGTGAGTGGGCGGATGGTTCGAGTTGGTGATCCGTGGGCGGCGACGACTGGTGGAGTTGTGTGCCTCTTGTGGTCAGCGTCAAGGCCTCGGTCACTACAGCTCATGTTTACATTACGTTAACCACATCCACAATCTTTTCCTACAGGATTTGTCTCTTTTATGGAACTGTTGCTAGCTACAGAAATCGGCTTCTTATTTCGTGTGTGTGTGTGTGTGTGTGTGTACATCTCTATGAATGTATTTAGCATGTGAATCTGGCATATTTTTGTATGTAACATGTACAGGTGTATGTACTGTATGTATGTATGTATGTATGTATATATATATATGTAGTGTATGTACACCCAATGAAAAATTATTCGGCACCCTTACGGCGTGATACAATATGACACGGGTGCCGATTAATTTTTTAGTAGGTGTGCAGTATGTATGCGAGTAGGTTTATATTCATTGTTTACCACCTCAATATCATTCATATATTACCAAGAACTACCATAGGCCCCATTAAGACACAAGCACGAGAAAGAAAGACAAATTAATCCACCAGTCAGATCAGGAAGGAGAGAGTTTGGGATGACTTAACACACACACCAGTGGGATTACTTAAGTCCTTGGTTGTCTTGCAGTTCACTTGGTCAACAACACTTCTTCTCGTATCAAAACTTTCACTATTTAGGCACGCATATCTTTGTCCTCTGTCGATAAACAAACACAAACTGTATCTTATTTTCTGTTACAGTAGGAAGGCAAATGGTGTAAACGCTAGACCCGATTACACCGCCTTCACTACAGACAATAATTTATGAGGGATATAGAGCTTGTTTCTATATCAACTTGTAGCTAGATTCTATAGACAAGTGTAGCTGTACTGTCAGTGATTTCTGTTCGCTTGTAGCTCAGCTTTTAAGACGTGGGTTAGTGTGTTAGCTTAGCACAGAGGGAGAGTGGATATTACACTAACCCTTTGACGCACCAGCCGTTCTCTGATCTCTGGTGTGTGTGTGTGTGTGTGTGTGTGTGTGTGTGTGTGTGTGTGTGTGTGTGTGTGTGTGCGCGCGCGTGTGAACCCGTAACTTAAGAGTATCTTCAGTTTCTAATCTATGTATTTACTTTTTGACATGTAGTAGCATTATATATGTAATTACCTTGTGTAATAAGCTTAAGGCTTATATAAGTATACAACGTATTATCCTTAATGGGATTACTTCTTTAATTCCCTGTGATAAGAATCTTACGCTAATGAGAGTGGCTTTCGTAGGCCTGACGGTCTGTTAGAGGCGGTGCGGATACAGTACACTTGAGTGCTCAGTCTCGGTACATACACAGGCATTGTGGTTGATACTGCCCTCGATTGTCATTCTTCCCCGACTATATAATTAAAAACTCATTCCCAGCTGGGTGGAGTAATTAGTTTAAGATAGGTTAGGTTAAATTAGGTTAGGTTAGGTTAGGTTAGGTTAAGTTAGGTTAAGTTAGATCAGGTTGAGACAGTTTAAGCTAAGTTAATTTAGTTTAAGTTAGGTTAGTTTAAGTTCTGTTAGGTTAAGTTGGATTAAGTTAAGCTATACATCTATTATGACTTTGTGGAATAATCAGTGTTATTTCAGACGAACAATCTTGAGAGGTATTCAGTGAGGGAATCATTAATATTTGCTGTATAGTCTGATACCTGTACATTTTTACCTATGTCAAATTTGGCTTTACTTGAGGCTAATGATACAAGTGTCTTTCTCTTGGTAATGTACATTTATTTATATTTTTTAATATTTCACAAATCAAATTATGTTTACTTTTTCACATATAATACCATTTTGTTCTGAAGAATCGTTGACTCCAGTATGAAGGATAATTTACATACCATCATGAACTACATAAATTAATAATTCCATACGGCTTTAATCTCTTCCCTGTCACAAAAAAATAAAAAATAGCATCGTTAGACACCAAAAAAATCCACCAGCTTCTCTTCAATCTCCTCCCGTAATAGATTATATCCGGGTTATCCAAATGACATCGTTCTTGGACGAGGAATAAATCATCTTTATCCATCACTTTTAGTCTCCGGTGTAATCAATATACATCTTGGTAGTGAAGGTAATAACGCTGATTGGACGCCGAGCTTTGAGCCAAGAAGCATAACCTACCACCAGGGACTTACTTGGATAAGGTGTGTTGTCATGGTGTTTTGGTCAAATGTTCAGAGGTACGACTCCCTGCCTATTCATATCACTATTACTAATCACCTTTAAGTTATTGAACATTTATTTTGATAATTGAAGTTATAAATCACTGATAATATATTTCTGATTTTTACTTAAGTAGGATATTCATGGGATACAACTTCACTTATTGTATATTCTGAGTTGAAGTTCAGTGTCTGCCGTGTGAGGTAGCTTAGGTGAAGCTTTTTAACTCTTGGTAATGTTTTTGAGTATTTGACCTGGTGATTCATTGACTGTAAAGGTGAACTACATATGAAAATACTTCAGATTTTTTTTATTGAAAGCTTTTAAAATTTTCCGAAGCAATGAACCGATTATATGATCACAGGAGATGCCAGATAATACCAAGTATCCAGGAAATTTTGACCTCAACTGTACAATTCCATGACTCTAGGAAGGTCTTATTATATATCAATACATGAACACAGCAGCTGAACACTTCCATGACTCTGATAAAATTCCAAACATATCACCTTTATAACGTGATCAGCTCTACCACACCCACCCCAACCATTTGGTTTGTGTTGTTAAAGGTGTGGCTTGTGTAGTTAAGGGTGTGGTTGTGTAGTTAAGGGTGTGGGTTGTGGTGGCAGAGACTGTCGTTGTGTAGATAAGGGTGTGGCTTGTGGTGGTTGAGATTGTAGTGGTTTAGATTAGGGTATGGCT
>NW_024727385.1:0-2326 GCF_018991925.1 Homarus americanus
CTCTTAAGTTCTTTTTGGATTTAGTGGGCCACAGTTTGGGGATCTGTAGATACACCGGCGATAAGTAAGTCCCTCCTTTAATTAAATTTTACACCACTTGGACTCTTCAACAACATCCTCTCCCTGTATCCTCGCCTGGCTGGCTCCAAGGTGAAGATGAGTCGATATGAACATCTGATAACACATTTTCTTTTATGGCTGATAAGAAGTCAAGGTTCATATAGTTTGAGGCATAACTTATGGTCTGGTGGTGGATATTGTAGTGGACGTCTCCCCTACAACTGTGTATCCGCACACCAGATGCCACAGTATCCTAGCAACCAAACGGCGGCCCAGGGGCGTCACCAGATGCCACAGTATCCTAGCAACCAGCCACGTCTTCCCTAGCAACGGAGTCGAGAAACCGGCGACTTCCCACGGATTTACTTCCGGCTGCTGTGTATATAAGCTCTGTCTCTCCATTGAGATTCATTCTGGCCTCTGTTCCTGAAAACGCAACACCTCCTCCTCCGCCGCTGCCTGGCGGCCCTCGCTTCTCCTTCGCCTACCTGGCGGTCCTCGCTCCCGCCGGCGAGCATGGCGACCCACCAGCTGTCCTTCTCTGAGCGTCCTCACCAACCAGCTCTCTTATTCTACTCTACGTTCCTGAACACGCAACACCTCCTCCAAGCAAGCTCCTCGCTGTCCCGCTCTCATTCAACCTGGAGGCCAGCAACAGGCAACATCTTCTCTAACGAAGCTCCTGCACATCTACCTCCTTCAGCACGCTACTCACCGAACGTGTCTACTGAGCAGCTTCTCACCACACGGCATCTCCAGCACCAGACTGTCTACCATATAACTTATATTATATAAGAAAACCACCACCTTAGAGTTTCCATCCATCCTGAGTGCTAGACAACATAATATCACGAAACCCTACAATATCACAAATCAGATAATAATAAAGATATTGGATAGCTCTTATTCTATATCAGTGCAGGTAAACAAAAAGCAGGTATGAACAAACCCACATCCAAAGTTTATTTCTGATTTTAATTAAGAGAGTACTTAATTTCTCGCTCAATTTGTAAATATGTTAGTAGATGAATTAATTAATGAAGATATGACAATAAAAAAACATCAAAATTGTTTGTCTGTAACTGTTGGTAAACAAGGAAGTTAAGACATTCACTCAATGAGTGTTAAAATATAAACGATGACTTAATATGAATTAGTTTAAAATGTATTAAGGATGTTATCTGAGTTTGTGACAACTGCTGTGAGACGTCATGTGGCTGTTCTTACTTAAGTCAATAATTAAGAGATATTTTGAGATATAAAGGCTGAATATGCCTGTACTGTACATCTTGAAGCAGATATTCATTGTATTGTACATAATGACTATTGAAATGGCAATTCTTAGATACATATTATCAATCTTTACAACTATTTTCTATTCACTAGGGTGTTTGTTTACTAAGTTGACAACCATAACACGATAAAGAAAATCACTTCGTATTCTAGATACTGTACAAGACAAGAGAACCTTGGCCAAGTAATCATACTCGTACGTGATAACATCCTCAGATAAGGACACACACACACACACACACACACACACACACACAATCAGATTTAACCGAAAGCTTCCTTAGAGCACTACTGTGTATTCAGTTAGAACTTTTGTGCTGTGGTGATGGGGGCGACGCTGGCTGAGCAGGTGGGCTATTTCTTCTACGTGATCAGCCCCAATGCCACTTCCTTCCAGAGAGAGGACCAAGTCCCGAATTATGTTAACGATGTGAGTAAATACTGGTTCACTTGAAATTTAACCTCCCCCAGAGTACTTGATGATTGAACAGCCTAATACTACTTGGGAGGAGTTAGATTAAGTTATGGTAGATGTAGTTAGGTTAAATGAACTTTTGTTAGGTTAGGTTATTTGGTTAGGATAGTCTTAGCGTAGTTTAACATAAGGTGAAAAAAGCTGGGGATACTTTTCACGTGATCCTAATTCTTCAGCAGGGAAGATACATGAAGGTGGTTGTAAAGTTGTAAATGCATACGGGGTCTTCTAATAGGATTCGGTACTGAAAGGTTTATAAAGTTTGGCGAAGGGAAGAACCTAAGCAAACCAAACCAAACCGGGGAGGAAATTGCACTGAAAATGTAAACACTATTATTATTTTCTTATATCGATATAATAAAAAAGTTTGAAGTAAACTAGATGAATACATGAAGAAATAGCAGAAAATAATGTACTTAAAAAATAGTCACTGGAAAAAAATCACAAACCAAACCTAATCTAACTGTACCCTTTTTTACATGTTATTTATATATATAT
>NW_024727386.1:2500-3914 GCF_018991925.1 Homarus americanus
GACGTGGACTCGTGGCGAACTCTCAAAGAGAACGCCCACACCGCGTCTGACCGTGGGAGAGGGTGGAGGAGCGCGTGAGGAAGAGCACGGCGTCACCCAAGCATTCTCATCTCTCTGCCTGCACCACTACATGGTAGACTGCGGGCCCAGGCGCACTCATCAATTTAGGTTCCACTGCAATGCATGCCAAGCACTCTTTTCGAGGTGATAGACGAAATTCGGCGGGGCTTACTTAAAAGATATCCGACCCGGTTTCGTTTCCTCTTCGTGGGATGGAGTGCCTCTTAGAACATGTGCAGCATCAGCCATGAGCGGCCGACGGCCATTCGTGTCTCTGTGGACAGCAGGCAAAAGAGCGCCGCCTCCAGTTATTTGCGAGGGCGACAACTGTCGCTTTGTTGTGGTTGAATGTGGGTGCGCCAAGTCCGCGGAACTTGCTAGTGATGAGCTTGCTTGTTTTTTAAGAACGCCTCGCGCAAAAGCGGCGAGCGATTCCGGCTTAAAGCGGAGCTCGGTTCAGGTTACCCTCGTGTCAGAGAGACAGTCAGCAGGCACCGAACTTCGCAGCAAGCGATGGATGTATATTTCCGACCCTGTGGAAGTGGCGCGTTTCGCTCATATGTGCGCCGCCGCAATATGCGTTCAACTTGTCGATGTATCTGGTATTCTTGCGATTCACATACCGACACGCAGTTTGCTGCGGTCTTCATCGACCCACGAGCCGAGTGATCCCCCGTTAAGAGTTGTGTATTTGCCATTTGGTCTTTTTGCGACTAACCATCACAGGTCGAGTCTCAATGAAAGGGTTTGACAGACATAGCCCCAGTTTGTGGTTTGGGTTTGGCCGGACGGCTTGTTGTTGTTTTTTGACACTTGAATTTCACTCTTTTTGGGTCCAGAGGCTTATTCGCCGGTAGTAAGGAACGGACGGGCAGCCGTCCAAAGCCCCGTCCGTCCTCCTCCTCCGGTCTTCGCGCTCTCGCCCGAGTGTGGTCCACCTACAGCGTGGTGGTACCTATTTTTGGTGCGGGGGCCGGGATTGTCCTCTTTCGCTGCTGGAGTTGCCAGAGCAGAGCCCGAGACCGCCCAAATCAGGAGAGTAGTAGTAGTTTTAAGAGCGCCCCGTTCTCTTTCTCTCTGTTAATGATCCTTCCGCAGGTTCACCTACGGAAACCTTGTTACGACTTTTACTTCCTCTAAATGATCAGGTTTGGACATCTTTCCGTCAGCTCGAGGCGACGACCCCAGAAAACCCTCGCGGGCAACGGGGCCGACAATCCAAGAGCGCCAGTCCGAAGGCCTCACTAAATCATTCAATCGGTAGTAGCGACGGGCGGTGTGTACAAAGGGCAGGGACGTAGTCAGCGCAAGCTGATGACTTGCACTTACTGGGAATTCCTCGTTCATGGGAAAC
>NW_024727387.1:0-14224 GCF_018991925.1 Homarus americanus
GGGGTGTGTGGGCCTGGGTCAGGACCAGGGGCTGCGTCAGCAGAAGCGGATAAGGGCTCGTGACAGCAGCTGGGTCCACGACAGCAGCAAGGTGCAGGACATTAGCAGGGAGTACCTGAGGGAGAAAAGAGGGGTGTGTGGGTCCGCACTCAGGAACAGAGGCCGCGTCAGGGGCGGCAGGGGTTACTGCTGGGCCGGGGTCGGCGTCTGAGGCAGGACGGGTGTGCTGGGGTCGGTAGGATGTGGTGCTTGGGGCAGGAAGAGGAGCTGGTGTCTGCTTAGAGTAGCAGAGCTTCTTCTGTGTGGATAAGCCAGTCTTCTATGCTGCTTGAAGACTGGGAGCGTGATCAGTTTCTCCTCCATCCTGTGTGAGTGCGAATCTCCGGGGGTCACCATTTGTAGGGTTTCGTGATATTATGTTGTCTAGCACTCAGGATGGATGGAAACTCTAAGGTGGTGGTTTTCTTATATAATATAAGTTATATGGTAGACAGTCTGGTGCTGGAGATGCCGTGTGGTGAGGAGCTGCTCAGTAGACACGTTCGGTGAGTAGCGTGTTGAAGGAGGTAGATGTGCAGGAGCTTCGTTAGAGAAGATGTTGCCTGTTGCTGGCCTCCAGGTTGAATGAGAACGGGACAGCGAGGAGCTTGCTTGGAGGAGGTGTTGCGTGTTCAGGAACCGAGAGCAGAATAAGAGGTGCTGGTTGGTGAGGACAGCTGGTGGGTCGCCATGCTCGCCGGCGGGAGCGAGGACCGCCAGGCAGGCGGAGGAGAAGCGAGGGCGGCCAGGCAGCGGCGGAGGAGGAGGTGTTGCGTGTTCAAGAAGAGAGGCCAGAATGAATCTCAATGGAGAGACAGAGCTTATATACACAGCAGCCGTGAGTCACCCATGAGTCAACCGTGGGAAGCCGCCGGTCTTTTGACTCCGTTGCTAGGATACTGTGGCATCTGGTGACGCCCCCCCCCCCCTGGGCCGCTCGTTTGGTTGCTAGGGAAGACGTAGCAGGTGGCATGCGGCTACGCAGTTGTAGGGGAGACTTCCACTACATGGTTGATAAATATATAAAATAAACAAAACCTGACAGCAAGACATAAAGCTTGAAGAAATTACACAGAGTCGAAAACATATAAATATCATTATATTTACAAAAATATAAAGTTAACAAAACAGAAATAAGTATACCACATTGTTACAATGATGGAAACAATTAATCACCAAAGTTTTCATCATCCTCATATGTTTCATTAAAGCTAATGGGTGAGTTCTGATCAGCCAGATAATCAATAGTCACCACTGTGTTTTTTGTCCCTGATATAAGAAATATGCAGTTAAAAACAAGATGTCACATGGAAATCAGGAAATATTGTAGTGGATTCCTCCCCTACAAACGCTGTTTGTCGCTGAGTAGCCAACCCCGCGAATTCCCCAGTGTATGCCTCGTGGTCTAGGTCAACCTGCGCCGCCTTACATGAATGAGGTCAACTATTAAGCCACGCCTACCTCCGCTATATAAGACCTGACCTCGTGGTGACCTACCTCTCTTACTACCTACAGCCAGTCTTCAAGTAACAACACCTCCTCCGCTCCTGCCTGGCGGCCCTCGCTCCCGCCGGCGAGCATGGCGACCCACAAACTGGTCCTCCTCTGAGCATTCTCACCAACCAGCTCTCTCTACATCACGCTTGTTTTATATCTAGAAGTGTAAGTAATAAGAATGCAGAGGTCTTATTGCAACTATATCTTGCGCTAGTCAGGCTGCACCTCGATTATGCGGTTCAGTTCTGGTGCCCTTATTATAGAATGGATATCAATTCACTAGAGTCGGTGCAGCAAAGAATGACGAAAATGATTCCGGGACTTAGAAACCTTCCATATCAGGATAGGTTAAAGAAACTAACTTGCATTCCCTAGAAAGACGAAGAGTGCGGGGAGATATGATAGAAGTATTCAAGTGGGTGAAAGGAATCAATAAAGGTGATATAGATAAAGTTCTTATAATATCCGAGCAGGATAGGACTCGGAACAACGGATTTAAGTTGGATAAGTTTAGGTTTAGGAGGGAGATAGGAAGGAACTGGTTTACAAATAGGGTGGTGGACAAGTGGAACAAGCTTAGCAACTTTGTAGTAAGTGCTGGAACGCTGGAAAGTTTCAAAAGGAGGCTGGATAGATTCATGGATGATAGAGAGTGGTAGACTACAACCCACACACCACCACAAACAATATAAACAGAGCACACCTCTCCATCCCATCCTGAGTCGAACCAACTCGCATTCCACACCCTCACCAACCAGCTTTCTCTACTCAACTTTGTAACCACGCTGCCACTTCCCAGCACCAAGCTGCACTGTACATCCAATACAATATGTATACAGAGAGCACATTGTGAGT
Source organism: Homarus americanus (assembly GCF_018991925.1). Classification (NCBI taxonomy): domain Eukaryota; kingdom Metazoa; phylum Arthropoda; class Malacostraca; order Decapoda; family Nephropidae; genus Homarus; species Homarus americanus. Next base: position 2,392 of record NW_024727387.1, read on the forward strand.
TTCCTTTCTCCATCCCATCCTGAGTTCGAACCAACAACTCGTACCCCACACCCTCACCAACCAGCTTTCTCTACTCAACGCTTGTAACCATGCTGCCTTCCCAGCACCAAGCTGCATTGTACATCCAATACAATATGTATACAGAGAGCACATTGTGAGTTTCCTTTCTCCATCCCATCCTGAGTGTGAACCAAACATCTCGTACCCCACAATATACACACTCAGTATCGAGATAATGATGTTTTAGCACTCAGGATGGAAGGAAACTCTAATGTGGTTTCTGTATAATATATGATAGGCAGCCTGGAGGTGTTGCTTGTTCCAGGTTGGCAGAATGAGAGTTAGTTGGTGAGGAAGCTCAGAGAAGGACAGCTGGTCGCCATGTTGCTGGAGAGGAGGGCCAGGCAGGCGAGAGGAGCTCAGGGCAGCCAGGCAGCGGCGGAGGAGGAGTGTTTGTTCAAGAAGATGGGCAGAATGAAAGTTGGTTGGTGAGGAAGCTCAGAGAAGGACAAGTGGTGGGTCGCCATGCTCGCTGGCAGGAGCGAGGACCGCCAGGCAGCAGGAGGAACGAGGGAAGGCAGCCGCAGCGGCGGCGGAGGAGGTGCTTGTTCAAGAAGAACTGTCAGAATGAATCTCAATGGAGATAGAGCAATATATACCCAGCAGCAAGCCGCCATGAGTCATGTTGGGAAAACCAGAAGTCGCCGTGACTGGTTCCCTGCGACACGTAACATCTGTTGCTGCTAGAAGGCTGCACATTGGAATGCGATATTCAGTTTGTAGGGGAGACGTCCACTACAACACAAATACTTTTATAACTCAATTAAATCATTTCATAAAGATGATATCTTGAATTGATACAAGAGTAATGTATCACTATACCACTTGTAAAAATATTAGATATGTTATATTGTACTATACTGGTTCTAATGAATTTACAGTTTCAGCTCTTATATTAATATACCAGAAGTTGGTGCATTGTTACTCAAAGTATTTCCGTTGTTCCATTTGGGTACATCAGTAATTTGATTTTCTGCATTTTCTGGAAAAAAAATTCTAATACTACTATCATAAAAGGCCAAATATATGGTTTATGTTTAAGCTAGTTATTGAAGCTCCAACAACTACCCTGAATACGAATTCGCAACTTTCGATTTACAGCAGGTACCTACTTTACCGCTAGGTGAACAGACTAAGGAGGTGGGAAGTGTGTCCAACTCGGCCCGAATCGAACCCATGACATCTCGCTGGCAGGCAAGAGCGCCGCTCATCCCATCGGCGCCCATGATTACCATGACAATTTTTTTTATCCCCTTCACTGATCGGCGCTTGGGCGATCGGTCACGTCTCTGTCAAGCACTGTTGGCAAGAATTGATATGTTTTGTGAATATTTAATTAAAGTCATCCTACCTTTCCTTATCCTTTGGAAATACATGAAAAACAACCTATGGATTACCCTTTTTTTGGACTGTTTCATGCGGAACACCGATGGCCTCTTCCACTCATGCAGACAATAAAGTCATTTGACACTATCGCCATCTATTGAAACAGCAAGAGAACCAATGCTGACGCGCGTGTCCTCCCTCTTTCCGTCTTCTTCATAAATAGTTTTTGGCTCGGCTCGGGGGTCGGGTGATCGGTCACGTCATTGTTATGCACTTAGTGAAATTGTTTGGTGTTCACACTCAGGATGGAATGGAGAAAGGAAACTCACAATGTGCTCTCTATATACATGTTGTATTGGATGTACAATGCAGCTTGGTGCTGGGAAGGCAGCATGGTTACAAGCGTGATGTAGAGAGAATTTGCGTGAGGACGCTCAGAGAAGGACAGCTTAGGGTCGCCATGCTTGCCAGCGGAGAGAGGACCGCCAGGCAGGCGGAGGAGCGAAGGCCGCCAGGCAGGCGGAGGTGTGTTGCTGGCTGGTTGGTGTAGGTAGAAAGACAGATCACCACGAGGTCAGGTCTTTGGGAGGGGTGACGTGGTTAGCAGTTGACCCCCCGCCTGCGGGTGTACGGCGGCGCTGGCTGACCTAGACCACGGAGGCATACACTGGGGAATTGGTGGGGTCGGCTAGGCAGCGACAAACAGCGTTTGTAGGAGAATTCCACTCACAATACTCCCCTTCCCTCCAGGTTGTAGGAGACTTGTTGTCTGCAGAGTTGCATAGCACATGTGAGGCAGAACGGGCGGTGCGCCTATGTGAGACAACGGCGATGGCGTGGATGAGCCGGTCGCTGGGGACAACTGTCTAGATACACACATTCGTGGTAGAGAGGAGAATAAGGGTGTGTGGAGGCGGACACCAAGCCTCACGGCAGGCAGAGTCGCCAGATGCGCCTGCTGGGGTGTGTGGGCCTGGTTCAGAGCAGGGGCTGTGTCAGCAGCAGCGGATGAGGCTCGTGACAGCAGCTGGGTCCACGACAGCAGCAGGGTGCAGGACATTAGCAGGGAGTACCTGGGGAAAAGAGGGTGTGTGTGTCCGCACTCAGAACAGAGGCCGCATCAGGGCGGCAGGGGTTACCGGTCGGCGTCTGAGGCAGGACGGGTGTGCTGGGGTCGGTAGGACGTGGTGCTTGGGGCAGGAAGAGGAGCTGGTGTCTGCTTAGAGTAGCAGAGCTGCTCTAGGTTGTCTAACCTGCGTAGAAACAGTAGTTGTAGAGCCGATGAGAGCTGCTTTCTGTGGATAAGCCAGTCTTCCATGTTGCTTGAAGACTGGGAGCGTGATCAGTTTTCCTCCATCCTGTGTGAGTGGTCACTCCGGGAGTCACCAATTGTGGGTATGAAATTGTTTGGTGTTCTACACTCAGGATGGAATGGAGAAAGGAAACTCACAATGTGCTCTCTATATACATGTTGTATTGATGTACAATGCAGCTTGGTGCTGGGAAGGCAGCATGGTTACAAGCGTGATGTAGAGAGAGCTGGTTGGTGAGGACGCTCAGAGAAGGACAGCTAGGGTCGCCATGCTCGCCAGCGGGAGAGAGGACCGCCAGGCAGGCGGAGGAGCGAGGGAAGGCTGCCAGGCAGGCGGAGGTGTTGCTGGCTGGTTGGTGTAGGTAGAAAGAGGCAGATCACCACGAGGTCAGGTCTTAAATAGCGGGGTAGGCGTGGCTTAGCAGTTGACCCCCGCTCCGTGGTGTATGGCGGCGCTGGTTGACCTAGACCACGAGGCATACACTGGGGAATTGTGGGTCGGCTAGGCAGCGACAAACAGCGTTTGTAGGGGAGAATTCCACTACATGACCAAGTACTGGGCATGAATTGGCCCTGAATACATCTGTACCTGCTCCAGTGTTGGCTGAGTCTGGAAACAGCTCACACGGTCACACCATAGTAGAAACAGCAATAAAAGTTATACAACAAACAATATATATATATATATATATATATATATATATATATATATATATATATATATATATATATATATATATATATATATATATGGACGTGGGAGATTTAATATTATTTATTTTTACTGTCAACAGATGGCGGTAATGGTGGCAGTGAAGGTTCTTGGTGTAGTTGTGTTGTTGACATCTCAGAGTATCACAAATTTGAAGGTGAGGCAGAGGAGTCAGAGATATTTTTTGCCTTTATGTGGTGCTGATGTATCTAATGTTCATATTATTAATGTTTTCTATGTTTTCTTTATCTGTTGTTTTGTTGGCGTTAATTTTATTCTTTAGAATAACAGGTGAAAGCCATTAAGGAAAGGAAGTGAAGAGGCTGCTTTATAACACCAACGTCTTGAGTCACTTTTTACGGTAAGAGAAGTGTAGTCTCAGGCACTGAACATTTGGTACTATATTAGTATTTGTTAAACACACAATTACCATTCTGGTGGAGTCCTAAAGTTGATGTTTCAGACAAGTTTGGGCTAATATTCGTCCATCAGCTGTCTGCAGGTTTCCAATTTTCAATATTACAGACACAAAGACGAGAACAAAACCCATACGAGACTTCATATCATTTCTGGTGCAAATAAATGGTATTATTTTACTTTTGGATATAGCTCGGCTGACAGCTATAAACTACTGAAACATTTAATTTAATTGACTTTGTAGTTTTCAGTCTTTGTCTCGGCTAGGAGATGTTATCTGCGTAATATTGACTGACGTCATGTATCGATATCACGCAAATTTTTTCGACCAATCACATTTGATTTTTTTCAGAGGAAGCAGCCTAGGGGGACCGACTAATTACCCAAATGTACCCTTAATGAAGTCAAATAATGGTCCTACATGAATAAATCAGGTTACCAATCACTTCTCGACTAGTATTTGGTGTCACAAAGTAAAAAAAAAATTGGAAAACGTAATTTAATTTGAGTTAATAGATGTGCATGTACCTAACCTAATCTAACCTAACCTAACACAACACAACTCAGGTTAAATTAAGTTTACCAATTTTTTGTGACTTTATGACACCAAATAATAATCGAGAAGTGTTTCACAGTCCGATTTTATTTTGTACGACCATCATTTGACCTTCATTAGGGCTACATTTGGGTAATTACTCGCCTCCCCGGTACATGCACGCGATCTATTAACTCAGATTAAAGTAAGTTTTCCAATTTTTGTGACTTTGTGACACCAAATACTAGTCTAGAAGTGATTAGCAGTCCGATTTATTCATGTAGACCATTATTTGACTTCATTGCGGCTTCATTTGGGTAATTAGTCGGACCGAGCCTAAGATAAGGACTGCCTCACAATGGCCGTGGTGGAGGTTGGTTGTCATTTCTGCTCCTACGATTATTTTAAGTTTATTGCTGAGTTTTTAATGAAAGACAATTATTGTCCAATTATTACGATCCCAGGTCCTTCCACTTCTAATTAAGGTATTGTACTTTTGGACATGGCGTGCCCCAGGATTTTTAACTACTGAAACATTTAGGTTAGCTAAGCTAGGCCTGCGAAGTCCACCCTCAGCTAGGAGTCAAGGTAAGTTTGGTTTGGTTGAGTTAGAAGATTCGTTTTGTTTTCTCCCCACCCATAAACTCTGGTTTCCCAGGTTCTCCCCTTTATTGTTTGAGGTGGAAGTCAAAACGAGCAATTTCCGCTCCAAATGAAGGTTAGATTCGTTTAAAATACACTGGAAAAACATATTGGTCAACCCCAAGGGACTCAAGTCCTAAAGTAAAAATTTACCAAGTCAATATTAACGGAGTATCACAAATTTCTAGGCGTAAAATTCTGTACCCGCTTTGTTGCCAGAGTTACTTCTTTCCTCCTCTCCTTGCTTTTTCCATCCTCTCCTTCTCCTCTTTACGACATGACAACCAATGATCTTTTTGTATAGTGTCATGTTACTTGGCTGGCCAATCATTTTGAAGCAGCCATTTTGAAGGCTCGTGATGGTGTGCGAAAATTGCTCTCTCCCTTCTGTAGCTGTTATTCAGTTAGTTTATCAGAACGACAGTGAAGTAATCCAAATATTACAAGATCACAGTGACCTGCCAACATCAAGACAAAGTGTGGAAATTGTTTACTTTTAAGAAAAGGCAAATTATTTTGTTTGTAACAATAAAGCCGTACCAGATCGCCCAGCTGTATTGACCACCACAGCAACAGGTAAGCTCCCAAAAATGGTTAGGTTAGGTTAAGTGAGGTTATTTTTTTTTTTTTTTATGGTGTGTTTCCAAACCTGATGCACATTTTGGTGAAAATTAGCGGTTTCTGTTACAAATGAAAATGCTCTTTTTTGGTATTTTCATAGTATAGTTCACACAGCATTCCTACCCCACATCTTTTATCATGTTAAAAAGTGACATCTAATTTTAAGATAATTTTCTTCTATTACATTACCGTCGGAAACATATAATAACGGAGATAGCTCATGCCAAATCTTTCTCTATTTAATTCCATTAATCTTCAGCCATTATCGCCTACCCGACCTCCCACTCAGCGTGTTTCCTTCATAAATCGCCATGTGCATGCGCTCGTACACTTCATGTGGCCAATCAAAAGCGTTTTTATTTTTTTATTTTTTTTCTTTCTCACCAATTAAAATTAATTGTGGTTTAATTCACGAAATTGTTTGCCCAATCAGATTCGATTGTGGTTTTGGGTCTCTTATGCTTCAAAATTCAAATTCATTTCCGACCATGGAAGTCTGCGATGGGTGTCACTTCCATTATTTGGAGTTAATTTTGACGTTGATTTTGGTGGTATTTAGCATTTATTTAATCATATGTTGATCGTTGTGTAGCTATAAATATACCTAACCATATTTCTATTGTACATGGAAACTTATCATTATAAAAGAGGCAACATTTATTAGAACCTAATAGAACCTGACCAACCAACCAAAATAACCTACCTAACTTCCTAGTCAGGGGTCCCATTATATTAAAGAGAAAGTACTTAGCCATTCAGAGCGCACTCACAGTAAAATAGTGTGAGTATGAACTTAGCCAGTCCGCGACAAAATATCCACTACAATACGTATATAAAAGAATTGGGACGTTCTTACTTTCATTTTTCCAATTTTGTTGTTGTTGCATTAACTTCCTGCACCACCATTGTTGACTTCATGTGAACACCAAAAGGCAGACATGTGAGACAATAAATCATCCTTCCACACACAGGAAAAACTGACAACTTTAGAATATTTTTGGTGCAATTTATCTTTCATAAAATAAATCAAACTAACCTAACCAGCATTATTATGGTTTCGGTCATCCGGGGAATCTTATTAATTTAACTAAAGTATTGGAACCAGTAGAGGTATGGGAGCACCAGTTAGGTAAGGTTGTAAATACAGGGATGACCGAAACTAGAATTTTACCACTTAAGCTACACAAGTAGCCTAACCTAGCCTCTATACCTAAGCAATTATTCCACAAACACCAGCTTATGAGCCCATAACTAAGACAATCATTTTCTACAACTACAGTTTTTTTGCTGATTATGGTGATAAGAGTTATTTCTTGGGAAAATCAATGACCTCTTAAACTCCCTTGTAATTAAATTGTTAATACAGTAGATAGGTTATGTTTTTAATCTATGTCAATGTTTGCAGAATAATTAACCTAACCTAAACTAAACTACATTAACCTAAATTTATAGTTATGATACAGTTACTGTACTTTGTGTTTAATTCTTATAAAAGAAAAATATAACATCAATGACAATAACTGTTCATAGAAAACAAACATGGCAGATATTTGCCAGCATCTCATCCTAGACATGCCGGGTCTACAGTACAGTATACCCTGTAAACCTAAATGGTCCATTCTACTGACCTTGTTCCTCTTGCATTTATTGCCTAAACTTGAATAATGTTATCAACTGTGCACTGATTCATTTATTCCAAAATAAAATGTAATAAGTGATAGTTTGTTTTCATTCACTTGAGCACCAAGAGTGCTCTAGCAAATAACTAACAAATTGCATTGTTGTGGCTTAGACATAAACATCTGTATAGCATAGAGTGAAATGAAATACAGGTTGACAATCCTTTATCCGAAATCCTTGGGGCAGAAGGCATTTCGGTTTTCGAAAAATTTTCGGTTTTCAGAATGTTTTATATATATATATACAGTGACCCCTCGTTTAACGAACACCTCGGTTAACGTAATTTCGATTAATGAACTGCCTTCCATAAGGATCTTCAATTCGGTTAACGAAAAAAAATTCGGTTAACGAAGTTCTAACGAACCGACCTCAACATGTTTTCGCTTGCACTGACCGGGCAACCAGCTTTAGTATCAGTCCGCCAATACATTAATCGGTTCTAGGGCTTAAATTCCTTACTATTTTAGTAAATATCAAGAAGTTTATACTATTCAATAATTTTAAAAGTTTAATATTAAATTTTGTAGTCATTTTAACAATTATTGAACATAATTGAAGGTAAAGTGACTAGTTTAATGTGCAGCATGCAGCCTCTTAACACAGCAAACAGGAGTTAGTCTCTCTGTTTTCACTGGAGGTAACATCTTGCTTGAGACTCTCTTCAACTAAACGCTTTTTTTCTGTGTTTCCAAGCAAATTATTGGTCATTTTAAAATATATTTTACATATTGACAATATATAATGCAGTGCAGTGTTGATTTAAAGAAAATAATCTTGAATTACACCAAGAGAGCTAAAATTTTACGGGTGAAATGGTGCCATGGGGTGACTTCTCTTCCACCCCAATGCCTTTTCTTCTCCTTTCTCCTCCACCCCCATTCTAAATCCCATCATCATCATCCAGGAGCCTTCTACATACACACCTCAAAGTAAGTGAACTTTTCTACCAATTTTGTTGAATTTAGGAAATTTTCGGTGAGCTGGAACCAATTACCCAAAAACCCATTGAAACAATGGTTTCGGTTAACTAACTTTTCGGTTAACGAACGACCTTCTGGAACGGATTGAGTTAGATTGGAGGTCACTGTATATATATATATATATATATATATATATATATATATATATATATATATATATATATATATATATATATATATATATATATATATATATATATATATATATATATATATATATATATATATATATATATATACACACAGTGACCCCTCGTTTAACGAACGCCTCGGTTAACGAAATTTCGGTTAACGAACTGCCTTCCATAAGGATCTTCAATTCGGTTAACGAACAAAAATTCGGTTAACGAATTTCTTACGAACCGACCTCAACATGTTTTCGCTTGCACTGGCCGGGCAACCAGCTTTAGTATCAGTCCACCAATACATTAATCGGTTCTAGGGCTTAAATTCCTAACTATTTTAGTAAATATCAAGAAGTTTATACTATTCAATAATTTTAAAAGTTTAATATTAAATTTTTTAGTCATTTTAACAATTATTGAACATAATTGAAGGTAAAGTGACTAGTTTAATGCCCGGCATCCAGCCTCTTAACACAGCAAACAGGCGTTAGTCTCTGTTTTCACTGGAGGTAATATCTTGCTTGAGACTCTCTTCAACTAAACGCTTTTTTTCTGTGTTTCCAAGCAAATTATTGGTCATTTTGAAATATATTTTACATATTGACAATATATAATGCAGTACAGTGTTGATTTAAAGAAAATAATCTTGAAATACACCAAGAGAACTAAAATTTTATGGGTCAAATGGTGCCATGGGGTGACTTCTCTTCCACCCCAATGCCTTCTCTTCTTCCTTCTCCTCCACCCCCATTGTAATTCCCATCATCATCATCATCATCATCATCCAGGAGCCTTCTACATACACACCTCAAAGTAAGTGAACTTTTCTACCATTTTTGTTGAATTTAGGAAATTTTTGGTGAGCTGGAACCAATTACCCAAAAACCCATTGAAACAATGGTTTCGGTTAATGAACTTTTCGGTTAACGAACGACCTTCTGGAACGGATTGAGTTCGTTAACCGAGGGGTCACTGTATATATATATTTATTTACAGTATTACCCGCCTAACGCGGTTTCACTTAACGCGTTTTATCATATCAGCAGTGCCTCGCCGAAATGAACTTTCACTTAACACGGATTTTTTCCACATATCGCGGTGAGTGTCCGTCGAAAACGCTATTTTTAGATTTGCCACACCTCCACCCTGCCTGACTGCCTGTTTTAGCTCATAAAATTCATACAAATTACCTGGCCAGAATATAATTTACATTGCTGGAATTCAATTTGGTGATCATTTTTTATCTCAACATCATATATTTTGCATTAAACATACAATTTTTAGATAAAAATTTTCTCTAAGTAACTATGTTATCTTTTGTGCAAAATATATGACATTTATATTCAAAATATTCCTGGTCTTACAAGGAATCAGCAATGTCAATTATATTATCTAACTTTAATCTGAGGTATTAATACTAAATGTTAAAAAACTCTGGAAGGGAGGATTGGTGGGGGTGGGGAAGATTGAGACTGACGGCAGTTGGAAGAGGCGGAGGGGTACTTTGATTGACAAATAGTGTCGTGAAGATTATTTTTTTTATTAACTGAAGATATTTGTTTTAGCTCATAAAATTCATACAAATTACCCGGTCAGAATATAATTTACATTGACTGATTCTTATAATTTGGTGATCATTTGAATATAAACATCATATAATTTTATGTTAAACATACAATTTTTAAGATAAAATTTTTCTCTAGTAACTATTTTATCTTTTGTGCAAATATATGACATTTATATTCAAAACATTCCTAATCTTACAAGAATCCAGCAATGTCAATTGTATTATCTAACTGGTTTGAGGTATTATTTATTAAAATTTAGTGGTTTCCCCAAAGAATTTCTCTGAGAGGGAAGAGCCAGTGAGTGTAGTGTGAGAAAGAGGGGGAGGAGTTAGTCCATTATTTGAATGGACATTAACTGGCGACTGTATTTCTATTTCTCTTATATTAATTGTGCATGTACATCATAAAATTAAGATGTTATTTTACTAACATAGGTATGCCTTCAAAAAGTGGAGTTTGGGGAGTCCAGGCTGGTTTCTTGGAATTAATCCCATATGTTCTGTTGTTCACTAACGTGGATTTCAACAGCAGGACCCTCGGGTTCAATTGACAGCGTTAAGTGAAAATACTATAATATATATATATATATATATATATATATATATATATATATATATATATATATATATATATATATATATATATATATATATATATATATATATATATATATATATACATATATACATATATATATATATATATATATATATATATATATATATATATATATATATATATATATATATATATATATATATATATATATATATATACACATATAATCCCGACCTCACCAGCAGGAATCGAACCCTCGACCTGGGTGGGACTGAGGCAACACACGGCTAGGCCAGGGACACAAAAAGAATTCTAGACTCTGTTATCCTTTTACACAAAGCCTGTTCATCGGCTGATGGTAAGTGAACCTCATTGAGAAACTGCCCGTGCCTCTTATGTGGTGTCAGTAGCATTTAACGAATCCAGCTGGTATGAAACGAGGTACATATATACTTCATTTTTAGTCCATATAACCGCGGACTTTGAACATATAATACGACCTCACCAGCAGGAATCATACCCTCGACATACTAGGTGAGACCCAAGGAGCAGCTACGGCTAAGCCACAAAAGGACACAAAAAGCAGTTCTAGACTTTTATTTTCCCAAAACCTGTTCATCAGGATGGTAGCCATAAACCTCATTAGGAAAACTGCCGTGCCTCTTATGTGGTGTCATTAGCATTTACCGAATCCAGCTGGTAAACCTTGGTACATATATACTTCATTTTAGTCCAGTAGGTGAGGTTCGAATTCACTTATGGTGAATTAGTTGATTATATGTTCAAAATCAAAAGTGTTTTATTATATATATATATATATATATATATATATATATATATATATATATATATATATATATATATATATATATATATATATATATATATATATATATATATATATATGAGTTCTTAACATAACGCTTGTTTGATAACGCAATTTGCTCTAACGCGATATATGAATTAGGAACGATATTTGTATAACGAGAACGCTTATTTACTCACAACGCGATTTTTCCTTACTTTTATCCAATTTTTATTGGTACATTGGGGTATGCTATAACGAATCTAATTGGACACAGAGCCTTTGTTTTATAGCATTCGTTCATTACAAGGTTAAATAGACTTACGAAACTTCTGGTAGCCGCCGCGCTGAAAAATATATTAAACAAATTATAAATTGCTAAAAAAAGTGCATAAATAGCACATCTAAACCCGCTAGAGGCAAAAATATGTTTAATATTTATGGCAAAAACGTATTCTGAAAAAAGGCAAACTATTTTGTCGTAGCTTCTAG
>NW_024727388.1:0-16123 GCF_018991925.1 Homarus americanus
GCCCCTGATAGAGTACAACAAAGGCCCCTCATCGAGTACTACAAAGGCCCCTGTTCGAGTATAACCAAGCCCCTGATCGAGTATAAGCAAAGCCCCTGATCGAGTCTATCAAAGCCCCTGATCGAGTATAACAAAGGCCCCTGATTGAGTATAACAAAGAGCCCCTGATCGAGTATAACATAGTACCCTGATCGAGTATAACAAAAGCCACTCATCGAGTATTACAAAGGCCCCTCATCGAGTATAACAAAGTTCCATGGTCGAGTATAACAAAGTTCCATGGTCGAGTATAACAAAGTCCCCTGTTCGAGTATAAACAAACGCCCCTAATCGAGTATATCATAGTCCCGTGATCGAGTATATCAAAGGCCCCTTATCGAGAGTATTACAGCGCCCTCATCGAGTATTACAAAGGCCCCTGATCGAGTACAACAAAGGCCCATGATCGAGTATAACAAAGTCCCCTGAACTAGTATAACAAAGTCCCTTGATCATGATATACCAAAGTCCCGTGATCGAGTATAACAAATTCCCGGATCGAGTATAACAAAGTCCCTTCATCAAGTATAACAAAGTCCCCTGATCGAGTATAACAATGTCCCCTGATCGAGTATAACAAAGGCCCCTGATCGAGTACAACAAAGACCCCTGGTCGAGTACAACAAAGTTCCCTGATCGAGTATAACAAAGCCCCTTCATCGAGTATAACAAAGCCCCTGATCGAGTATTTCATAACCCCTGATCGAGTATAACAAAGTCCCTGATCGAGTATAACAAGTTCCCCGGATCGAGTACAACAAAGTCCTCTGATCGAGTATAACAAAGTCCCTTCATCAAGTATAACAAAGTCCCCTGATCGAGTATAACAATGTCCCCTGATCGAGTATAACAAAGTCCCCTGATCGAGTATAACAAAGAGCTCTTATCGAGTATAACAAAAGCCCCTGATCGAGTTAAACAAAGGCCCTGATCGAGTACAACAAAGGCCCCTGATCGAATATAACAAAGGACCCTGATCGAGTATAACAAAGGCCCCTGATCGACTATAACAAAGGCCCCTGATCGAGTACAACAAAGGCCCCTGATCGAGTATAACAAAGTCCCCTGATCGAGTATAACAAAGATCCCAATCGAGTATAACAAAGTCCACTAATCGAGTATAACAAAGTTCCCTGATCGAGTATACATATCCACTGATCGAGCATAACAAAGCCCCTCATCGGGTATAGCAAAGCCCCTCATCGAGTATAACAAAGTTCCTGGACGAGTATAACAAAGGACCCTGATTGAGTATAACAAAGGCCCCTGATCGACTATAACAAAGGCCCCTCACCGAGTACAACAGGCCCCTGATCGAGTATAACAAAGTCCCTGATCGAGTATAACAAAGATCCCAAATCGAGTATAACAAAGTCCACTAATCGCGTATAACAAGTCCCCTGATCGAGTATAACGGCCCCGGATCGAGTATAACAAAGGCCATTATCGAGTATGACAAAGCCCTGGTAGAGTATAACAAAGTCCCTGATCGAGTATAACAAAGTCCCTTATCGAGTATAACAAAGGCCCCTGATCGAGTACAAAAGGCCCTTATCGAGTATAACAAAGGCCCCTGCTCGAGTATAACAAAGCCCCCTGCTCGAGTATAACAAAGGCCCCTGATCGAGTATACCAAAGGCCCTCATCGAGTATAACAAAGGCCCCTGATCGAGGCCCCTGATGAATATAACAAATTCCACTGGTCGAGTATAACAACAAAGTCCCCTGGTCGAGTATAACAAATCCCTCATCGAGTATAACAAAGTTCCTGATCGAGTATAACGTATCCCTGATCGAACATAACAAATGCCCCTTGATCGAGTATAACAAAGGCCCCTGATAGAGTACAACAAAGGCCCCTCATCGATTACAACAAAGGCCCCTGTTCGAGTATAACGAAGCCCCTGATCGAGTATAGCAAAGCCCCTGATCGAGTATAGCAAAGCCCCTGATCGAGTATAACAAAGGCCCCTGATCGAGTATAACAAAGAACTCTGATCGAATATAACATAGTCCCCTGATCGAGTATAACAAAAGCCACTCATCGAGTATTACAGGCCCCTCATCGAGTATAACAAAGACCATTGATCGAGGCCCTCATCAAGTATAACAAAGACCCCAAATCGAGTATAAAATTCCCTGATCGAGTATATCAAAGTTCTGGTCGAGTATAACAAAGTCCCTGGTCGAGTATAACAAAGCCCCTCATCAAGTATAACAAAGGCCCCTATCCGAGTATAACAAACGCCCATAATCGAGTATAACATAGTCCCCTGATCGAGTATAACAAAGGCCCCTTATCGAGTATTTCCCTGATCGAGTAGCAATCACAAAGCTCCCTTTCATCAGAGTATAAGAGTTCTCTAATCGAGTATTTCTAAAGCTCTCGCCCGAGTATATAACAAAGTCCCCTGATCGAGTATAAATAAATCTTCAGGATCGAGTAATAAATAAAAACTCTGATCGAGTATAACAAAGTCCACTAATTGAATGCAACAAATTCCTGACTGAGTATAACAAAGCCCCGTAGATCGAGAATAAAGTCCCCTGATCGAGTATATAACAACACTTTTTTTCGAGTACAACAAAGTCCTCTGATCGAGTATAACAAAGTCCACTAATTGAGTGTAACAAATTCCTCTGTCGAGTATAACAAAGCCCCGTGATCGAGAATAACAAAGTCCCCTGATCGAGTATAACAAATACCTTTTTTCGAGTATAACAAAGGCCCCTCATCGAGTACAACAAAGGCCCCTGATCGAGTACAACAAAGGCCCCTGATCGAGTATAACAAAGGAACCTGATCGAGTATAACAAAGGCCCCTGATCGACTATAACAAAGGCCCTGATCGAGTACAACAAAGGCCCCTCATCGAGTATAACAAAGGCCCCTGATCGAGTATAACAAAGGACCCTGATCGAGTATAACAAAGGCCCCTAATCGACTATAACAAAGGCCCCTGATCGAGTACAACAAAGCCCACTGATCGAGTATAACAAAGTCCCCTCATCGGTATAGCAAAGCCCCCTCATCGAGTATAACAAAGGCCCCTGATCGAGTATAACAAAGGCCCCTGATCGAGTATAACAAAGTCCCCTGGTCGAGTATAACAAAGTCCCCCGGTCGCGTATAACAAATTCCCTGATCGAGTATAACAAAGTCCCCTGGTCGAGTATAACAAAGTACCCTGGTCGAGTACAACAAAGTCCCGTGGTCGAGTATAACAAAGCCCCCTCATCGAGTATAACAAAGTCCACTTATCGAGTATAACAATTTTCCCTGATCGAGTATAACAAAGCCCCGTGATCGAGTATAACAAAGTCCCCTGATCGAGTATAACAAAGATCCCAAATCGAGTATAACAAAGTCCACTAATCGAGTATAACAAGTTCCCCTGATCGAGTATAACAAAGCCCCGGGATCGAGTATAACAAAGGCCATTATCGAGTATAACAAAGCCCCTGGTACAGTATAACAAAGTCCCCTCATCGAGTATAACAAAGTCCCCTTATCGAGTATAACAAAGGCTCCTGATCGAGTACAAAAAAGGCCCCTTATCGAGTATAACAAAGGCCCCTGCTCGAGTATAACAAAGCCCCCTGCTCGAGTATAACAAAGGCCCCTGATATAGTATAACAAAGGCCCCTGATCGAGGCCCCTGATCAAGTATAACAAAGTCCCCTGGTCGAGTATAACAAAGTCCCCTGGTCAAGTATAACAAATTCCCTGATCGAGTATAACAAAGTCCCCTGGTTGAGTATAACAAAGTACCCTGGTCGAGTATAACAAAGTCCCCTCATCGAGTATAACAAAGTTCCTTGATCGAGTATAACATATCCCCTAATCGAGCATAACAAAGGCCCCTGATCGAGAATAACAAAGGCCCCTGATAGAGTACAACAAAGGCCCCTCATCGATTGCAACAAAGGCCCCTGTTCGAGTATAACGAAGCCCCCTGATCGAGTATAGCAAAGCCCCCTGATCGAGTATAGCAAAGCCCCCTGATCGAGTAGAACAAAGGCCCCTCATCGAGTATAACAAAGAACCCTGATCGAAAATAACATAGTCCCCTGATCGAGTATAACAAAAGCCATTCATCGAGTATTACAAAGGCCCCTCATCGAGTATAACAAAGACCATTGATCGAGGCCCCTGATCAAGTATAACAAAGACCCCTAATCCAGTATAACAATTTCCCCTAATCGAGTATAACAAAGCTCCCTGGTCGAGTATAACAAATTCTCTTGGTCGAGTATAACAAAGCCCCCTCATCGAGTATAACAAAGGCCAGTGATCGAGTATAACAAACGCCCCTAATCGAGTATAACATAGTCCCCTGATCGAGTATAACAAAGTCCCCTTATCGAGTATTACAAAGCCCCCTGATCGAGTATTACAAAGGCCCCTGATCGAGTACAACAAAAGTCCCTGATCGAGTATAACAAAGTCCCCTGATCGAGTATAACAAAGTCCCCTGATCGTGTATAACAATGTCCCCTGGACGAGTATAACAAATTCCCTGGATCGAGTATAACAAAGTCCCTTCATCAAGTATAACAAAGTCCCCTGATCGAGTATAACAATGTCCCCTGATCGAGTATAACAAAGGCCCCCGATCGAGTACAACAAAGGCCCCTGGTCGAGTACAACAAAGTCCCCTGATCGAGTATAACAAAGACCCTTCATCGAGTATAAGAAAGCCCCCTGATCGAGTATTTCAAAGCCCCCTCATCGAGTATAACAAAGTCCCCTGATCGAGTATAACGAATTCCCAGGATCGAGTAAAACAAAGTCCTCTGATCGAGTATAACAAAGTCTACTATTTGAGTGTAACAAATTCCCCTGATCGATTATAACAAAGCCCCGTGATCGAGTGTAACAGAGTCCCCTGATCGAGTATAACAAAGACCTTTTATCGAGTATAACAAAGGCCCCTCATCGAGTACAACAAAGGCCCCTGATCGAGTACAACAAAGGCCCCTGATCGAGTATAACAAAGGACCCTGATCGAGTATAACAAAGGCCCTGATCGACTATAACAAAGGCCCTCATCGAGTACAACAAAGCCCTCATCGAGTACAACAAAGGCCCCTGATCGAGTATAAACAAAGTCCCTGATCGAGTATAACAAAGATCCAAAATCGAGTATAACAAAGTCCACTAATCGAGTATAACAAAGTTCCCTGATCGAGTATAACATATCCACTGATCGAGCATAACAAAGCCCCCTCATCGAGTATAGCAAAGCCCCCTGATCGAGTATAACAAAGGCCCCTGAACGAGTATAACAAAGGACCCTGATCGAGTATAACAAAGGCCCCTGATCGACTTTAACAAAGGCCCCTGACCGAGTACAACAAAGGCCCCTGATCGAGTCTAACAAAGTCCCCTGATCGAGTAAAACAAAGATACCAAATCGAGTATAACAAAGTCCACTAATCGAGTATAACAAATTCCCCTGATCGAGTATAACAAAGCCCCGGGATCGAGTGTAACAAAGGCCATTATCGAGTATAACCAAGGCCATTATCGAGTATAACAAAGCCCCTGGTAGAGTATAACAAAGTCCCCTGATCGAGTATAACAAAGTCCCCTTATCGAGTATAACAAAAGCCCCTGATCGAGTGTAACAAAGCCCCCTCATCGAGTATAACAAAGGCCACTGATCGAGTATAAAAAAGACCCCTAATCGAGTATAACAAATTCCCCTGATCGAGTATAACAAAGTTCCCTGGTCGAGTATAACAAAGTCCCCTGGTCGAGTATAACAAAGCCCCCTCATCGAGTATAACAAGGCCCCTGATCGAGTATAACAAACGCCCCTAATCGAGTATAACATAGTCCCCTGATCGAGTATAACAAAGTCCACTAATTGAATGTAACAAATTCCCCTGATCGAATATAACAAATCCCCGTGATCGAGTATAACAAAGTCACCTGATCGAGTATAACAAAGACCTCTTATCGAGTATAACAAAGGCCCCTGATCGAGTACAACAAAGGCCCCTCATCGAGTACAACAAAGGCCCCTGATCGAGTATAACAAAGGACCCTGATCGAGTATAACAAAGGCCCCTGATCGACTATAACAAAGGCCCCTGATCAAGTACAACAAAGGCCCCTGATCGAGTATAACAAAGTCCCCTGATCGAGTATAATAAAGATCCCAAATCGAGTATAACAAATTCCATTAATCGAGTATAACAAAGTTCCCTGATCGAGTATAACATATCCACTGATCGAGCATAACAAAGCCCCCTCATCGAGTATAGCAAAGCTCCCTGATCAAGTATAACAAAGGCCCCTGAACGAGTATAACAAAGGACCCTCATCGAGTATAACAAAGTCCCCTGATCGACTATAACAAAGGCCCCTGACCGAGTACAACAAAGGCCCCTGATTGAGTATAACAAAGTCCCCTGATCGAGTATAACAAAGATCCCAAATCGAGTATAACAAAGTCCACTAATCGAGTATAACAAATTCCCCTGATCGAGTATAACAAAGCCCCGGGATCGAGTATAACAAAGGCCATTATCGAGTATAACAAAGACCATTATCGAGTATAACAAAGGCCATTATCGAGTATAACAAAGCCCCTGGAAGAGTATAACAAAGTCTCCTTATCGAGTAAAACAAAGGCCCCTGATCGAGTACAACAAAGGCCCCTAATCGAGAATAACAAAGGCCCCTGCTTGAGTTTAACAAATCCCAATCATCGAGTATAACATAGGACCCTGGTCGAGTATAACAAAGTCCAATCATCGAGTATAACAAAGTCCTCTGATCGAGTATAACAAAGCCCAATCATCGAGTATAACAAAGTCCTGGTCGAGTATAACAAATTCCCCTGATCAAGTATAACAAAGTCCCCTGGTCGAGTATAACAAATTCCCCTGATCAAGTAAACAAATTCCCTAGATCGATCATAACACAGGCCCCATATCGAGTCTAACAAAGTCCTCAGATCGAGTATAGCAAAGGCCCTTGATCGAGTATAACAAATGCCCTCATCGAGTATAACAAAGTCACCTAATCGAATATAACAAAGCCCCTTGATCGAGTATAACAAAGACCACTGGTCGAGCATAACAAAGTCCCCTTATCGAGTATAATAACGGCCCCAGATCGAGTATAACAAAGTCCCCTGATCGAGCATAACAAAGACCCCTGGTCGAGTATAAGAAAACCTCCTGATCGGGTATAACAAAGTCCCCTGGTTGAGTATAACAAAGCCCCTGATCGAGTATAACAAAGTCCCCTGGTCGAGTAAAACAAAGTCCCCTAGTCGAGTATAACAAAGTCCCCTGGGCGAGTATAACCATGGCCCCTGATCGAAAATAACAGAGTCCTCTGATCGAATATAACAAAGTCCCCTTATCGAGTAAAACAAAGTAACCTGGTCGAGCATAACAAAGTCCCTTGATCGAATATAACAAAGCCCCCTGATCGAGTAAAACAAATTCCCCCGATCGAGTATAACAAAATCCCCTGATCAAGTATAAAAAAGTCCCCTGATCGATTATGACAAACGCCCTTGATCGAGAATAACAAAGGCCCCTGATCGAGTATAACAAAATCCCCTGATCGAGAATAACAAAGTTCCCTTATCGAGTATAACAAAGTCCCCTGGACGAGTATTACAAATTCCCCTGATCAAGTATAACAAAGTCCCCTGGTCGAGTATAACAAAGTCCCCTGGTCGAGTATAACAAAGTCCCCTGGTCGAGTATAACAAAGTCCCCTGGTCGAGTATAACCAAGGCTCCTGATCGAAAATAACAAAGTCCCCAGATCGAATATAACAAAGTCGCCTTATCGAGCATAACAAAGGCCCCTCGTCGAGCATAACAAAGGCCCCCTCATCGAATAATTCAAAGTCCCCTGATCAAGTATAACAAAGTCTACTGATCGAGTATAACAAAGTCCCCTGCTCGAGTATAACAAAGGCTCCTAATGGAGCATAACAAAGACCCTAATGGAGTATAACAAAGTCCCCTAATCGAGGAAAACAAAGCCCCCTGATCGAGTTTAAGAAAGTCCCCTGATCGAGTATAACAAAGGCCCCTGATCGAGTATAACAAAGTCCTCTGGTCGAGTATAACAAAGTCCCTTGCTTGAGTATAACAAAGCCCCCTGATCCAGTATAACAAAGTCCCCAAATCGAGTATAACAAATTCCCCAGATCGTGTATAACAAAGGCCCCTTATCGAGTAAAACAAAGTAACCTGGTCGAGTGTAACAAAGTCCCTTGATCGAGCATAACTAAGCCCCCTGATCGAGTAAAACAAATTCCCCCGATCGAGTATAACAAATTCCCCTGATCGAGTATAAAAAAGTCCCCTGATCGAGTATAACAAAGTCCCATGGTCGATTATAACTAAGTCACCTGATCGAGTATAACAAAGGCCCATGATCGAGTATAACAAAGGCCCCCGGTTGAATATAACAAAGCCTCCTGATCGAGTATAGCAAATTCCCCTGATTGGGTATAACACATCCCCTGATCGAGTATTACATATCCCCTGATTGTGTATAACAAAGTTCCATGGGCGAGTATAGTAATGTCCCCGGATCGAGTACAACAAAGCCCCCTGATCGAGTATAACAAAGCCTTTTGTTCGAGTATAATAAAGGCCCCTAATCGAGTTTAACAAAGTTCCTTGATCGAGTATAACAAAGCCCCCTGATCAAGTAAAACAAAGTCCCCCGATCGAGTATAACAAAGTCCTCTGATCGAATATAACAAAGTCCCTTGGTCGTGTATAACAGAGTCCCCTGGTCGAGTATAACAAATTCCCCTGATCGAGTATAACAATGTCCCCTGGTCGAGTATAGAAATTCCACTTATCGAGTGTAACAAAGTACCCTGGTTGAGTATAACAATGGCCCATGATTGAGTAAAACAAAGGCCCCTCATCGAGTATAACAAAGGCCCCTCATCGAGTCTAAAAAAGTCCCCTGTTCGATTATGACAATGGCCCTTAATCGAGTATAACAAAGGCCCCTGATCGAGTATAAGAAAATCCCCTGATCGAGAATAACAAAGTCCCCTTATCGAGTGAAACAAAGTCCCCAGGACGAGTATTACATATTCCCCTGATCGAGTATAACAATGTTCCCTGGTCGAGTATAACAAAGTCTCCTGGTCGAGTATAACAAAGTCCCCTGGTCGAGTATAACAAAGTCCCCTGGTCGAGTATAACAAAGTCCCCTGGTCTAGTAAAACCAAGGCTCCTGATCGAAAATAACAAAGTCCCCTGATCGAATATAACAAATTCGTCTTATCGAGGATAACAAAGGCCCCTAGTCGAGCATAACAAAGCCCCCCTCATCGAATAATACAAAGTCCCCTGATCAAGTATAACAAAGTCCCCTGATCGAGTATAACAAAGTTCCCTGGTCGAGTAAAACAAAGGCTCCTAATGGAGCATAACAAAGACCCTGATGGAGTATAACAAAGTCCCCTAATCGAGTATAACAAAGGCCCCGGATCGAGTATAACAAAGTCCCCTGGTTGAGTATAACAAAGTCCCCTGGTTGAGTATAACAAAGCCCCCTGATCCATTATAACAAAGTCCCCAAATCGAGTATAACAAATTCCCCTGATCGAGTATAACAAAGGCCACTTTTCGAGTAAAACAAAGTAACCTGGACGAGTATAACAAAGTCCCTTGATCGAGTATAACAAAGCCCCCTGATCGAGAAAAACAAATTCCCCCGATCGAGTATAACAAATTCCCCTGATCGAGTATAAAAAAGTCCCCTGATCGAGTATAACAAAGTCCCATGGTCGATTATAACTACATCACCTGATCGAGTATAACAAAGGCCCATGATCGAGTATAACAATGGTCCATGATCGAGTATAACAAAGGCCCCCGGTTGAATATAACAAAGCCTCCTGATCGAGTATAACAAAGTCCCCTGATTGAGTATAACACATCCCCTGATCAAGTATTACATATCCCCTGATCGTGTATAACAAAGTTCCCTGGGCGAGTATAGTAATGTCCCCTGATCGAGTACAACAAAGCCCCCTGTTCGAGTATAACAAAGCCTTTTGTTCGAGTATAATAAAGGCCCCCAATCGAGTTTAACAAAGTCCATTGATCGAGTATAACAAAGCCCCCTGATCTAGTAAAACAAAGTCCCCCGATCGAGTATAACAAAGTCCTCTGATCGAATATAACAAAGTCCCCTGGTCGTGTATAACAAAGTCCCCTGGTCGAGTATAACAAATTCCCCTGATCGAGTATAACAAAGTCCCCTGGTCGAGTATAGAAATTCCCCTTATCGAGTGTAACAAAGTACCCTGGTTGA
Source organism: Homarus americanus (assembly GCF_018991925.1). Lineage (NCBI taxonomy): Eukaryota > Metazoa > Arthropoda > Malacostraca > Decapoda > Nephropidae > Homarus > Homarus americanus. Next base: position 10,363 of record NW_024727388.1, read on the forward strand.
GTATAACAATGGCCCGTGATTGAGTAAAACAAAGGCCCCTCATCGAGTATAACAAAGGCCCTTCATCGAGTCTAAAAATGTCCCCTGTTCGATTATGACATAGGCCCTTGATCGAGTATAACAAAGGCCCCTGATCGAGTATAACAAAATCCCCTGATCGAGAATAACAAAGTCCCCTTATCGAGTATAACAAAGTCCCCTGGACGAGTATTACAAATTCCCCTCATCGAGTATAACAAAGTCCCCGGGTCGAGTATAACAAAGTCCCCTGGTCGAGTATAACAAAGTCCCCTGGTCGAGTATAACAAAGTCCCCTGGTCGAGTATAATCAAGGCTCCTGATCGAAAATAACAAAGTCCCCTAATCGAATATAACAAAGTCGCCTTATCGAGCATAACAAAGGCCCCTCGTCGAGCATAACAAAGCCCCCCTCATCGAATAATACAAAGTCCCCTGATCACGTATATCAAAGTCCCCTGATCGAGTATAACAAAGTCCCCTGGTCGAGTATAACAAAGGCCCCTCATCGAGTATAACAAAGCCCCCCTGATCGAATATTACAAAGTCCCCTGATCAAGTATAACAAAGTCCCCTGATCGAGTATAACAAAGTCCCCTGGTCGAGGAAAACAAAGCCCCTTTGATCGAGTATAACAAAGTCCCCTCATCGAGTATAACAAAGTCCCCAGGCTGACCATAACAAAGGCCCCTGGTCGAATATAACAAAGTCCCCAATTCGAATATAACAAAGCCGCCTATTCGAGTATAACAAAGGCCACTGGTCGAACATAACAAATCACCCTAGTCGAGTATAAAGACCCCCTTCATCGAGTATAAGAAAGTCCCCTGATCGAGTTTATCAAACCCCACAGGTCGAGTATAATAAAGGCCCTGATCGAGTATAACAAAGTTCCCGGGTCGAGTGTAGTAATATCCCCTGATCGAGTATAACAAAGGCCCCTCATCGAGTATAACAAAGTACCCTTATCGAGTATAACAAATTCCTGTGCTTCCAGTATACAAAAGCCTCTGATATAGTATAACAAAGGCCCCTGATCGAGTATAACAAAGTACCCTGATTGGGCATAACAAAGGCCCCTCGTGGAGTATAACAAAGCCCCCTGATCGAGTATATCAAAGTCCCCTGATCGAGTATAACAAAGGCCCATAATCGAGTATAGTAATGTCCCCTGATCGAGTATAACAAAGTCACCTCATCGAGTATATCAAAGTTCCCTGGTCGAGTATAACCATGGCCCCTGATCGAGAATAACAGAGTCCTCTGATCGAATATAACAAAGTCCCCTTATCGAGCATAACAAAGGCCCCTGGTCCCGCATAACAAATCCCCCCTCATCGAATAATACAAAGTCCCCTGATCAAGTATAACAAAGTCCACTGATCGAGTATAACAAAGTCCCCTGGTCAAGTAGAACAAAGGCCCCTAATGGAGCATAACAAAGTCTCTGATGGAGAATAACAAAGTCCCCTGATCGATGAAAACAAAGCCCCCTGATCGAGTATAACAAAGTCCCCTGATCGAGTATAACAAAGGCTCTGATCGAGTATAACAAAGTCCCCTGATCGATCATAGCAAAGACCTGGTCGAGTATAACAAAGTCCCCTAGTTGAGTAGAACAAAGTCCCCTGATCGTGTATAAAAAATTTCCCTGATCGAGTATAACAAAGGCCCCCGGTTGAGTATAACAAAGCCTCCCGATTGAGTATAACAAAGTCCCCTGATCGAGTATAACATATCCCCTCATCGTGTATAACAAAGTTCCCTGGTCGAGTATAGTAATGTCCCCTGATCGAGTATAACAAAGCCCCCTGATCGAGTATAACAAAATCCCCAGTCGAGTATAACAAAATCCTCTGATCGAGTATAACAAAATCCTCTGATCGAGTATAACAAAGTCCCCTGATCGAGTATAAAAAAGTACCCTGATCGAGCATAACAAAGGCCCCTGGTCGAGTATAACAAAGCCCCCTGATCGAGTATAACAAAGCCCCCTGATCGAGTAAAACAAATTCCCCCGATCGAGTATAACAAATTCCCCTGATCGAGTATAAAAAAGTCCCCTGATCGAGTATAACAAAGTCCCATGGTCGATTATAACTGAGTCACCTGATCGAGTATAACAAAGGCCCATGATCGAGTATAACAAAGGCCCCCGCTTGAATATAACAAAGCCTCCTGATCGAGTATAATAAAGTCCCCTGATTGAGTATAACACATCCCCTGATCGAGTATTACATATCCCCTGATCCTGTATAACAAAGTTCCCTGGGCGAGTATAGTAATGTCCCCTGATCGAGTACAACAAAGCCCCCTGATCGAGTATAACAAAGCCTTTTGTTCGAGTATAATAAAGGCCCCTAATCGAGTTTAACAAAGTCCCTTGATCGAGTATAACAAAGCCCCCTGATCTAGTAAAACAAAGTCCCCCGATCGAGTATAACAAAGTCCTCTGATCGAATATAACAAAGTCCCCTGGTCGTGTATAACAAAGTCCCCTGGTCGAGTATAACAAATTCCCCTGATCGAGTATAACAAAGTCCCCTGGTCGAGTATAACAAATTCCCCTTATCGAGTGTAACAAAGCACCCTGGTTGAGTATAACAATGGCCCATTATTGAGTAAAACAAAGGCCCCTCATCGAGTATAACAAAGGCCCCTCATCGAGTCTAAAAAAGTCCCCTGTTCGATTATGACAAAGGCCCTTGATCGAGTATAACAAAGGCCCCTGATCGAGTATAACAAAATCCCCTGATCGAGTATAACAATGTCCCTTATCGAGTATAATAAAGTCCCCTAAACGAGTATTACAAATAACCTGATCGAGAATAACAAAGTCCCCTGATCAAGTATAACAAAGTCCACTGATCGAGTATAACAAAGTCCCCTGGTCAAGTAGAACAAAGGCCCCTAATGGAGCATAACAAAGTCTCTGATGGAGAATAACAAAGTCCCCTGATCGATGAAAACAAAGCCCCCTGATCGAGTATAACAAAGTCCCCTGATCGAGTATAACAAAGGCTCTGATCGAGTATAACAAAGTCCCCTGATCGATCATAGCAAAGACCTGGTCGAGTATAAGAAAGTCCCCTAGTTGAGTAGAACAAAGTCCCCTGATCGTGTATAAAAAATTTCCCTGATCGAGTATAACAAAGGCCCCCGGTTGAGTATAACAAAGCCTCCCGATTGAGTATAACAAAGTCCCCTGATCGAGTATAACATATCCCCTCATCGTGTATAACAAAGTTCCCTGGTCGAGTATAGTAATGTCCCCTGATCGAGTATAACAAAGCCCCCTGATCGAGTATAACAAAATCCCCAGTCGAGTATAACAAAATCCTCTGATCGAGTATAACAAAATCCTCTGATCGAGTATAACAAAGTCCCCTGATCGAGTATAAAAAAGTACCCTGATCGAGCATAACAAAGGCCCCTGGTCGAGTATAACAAAGCCCCCTGATCGAGTATAACAAAGCCCCCTGATCGAGTAAAACAAATTCCCCCGATCGAGTATAACAAATTCCCCTGATCGAGTATAAAAAAGTCCCCTGATCGAGTATAACAAAGTCCCATGGTCGATTATAACTGAGTCACCTGATCGAGTATAACAAAGGCCCATGATCGAGTATAACAAAGGCCCCCGGTTGAATATAACAAAGCCTCCTGATCGAGTATAATAAAGTCCCCTGATTGAGTATAACACATCCCCTGATCGAGTATTACATATCCCCTGATCCTGTATAACAAAGTTCCCTGGGCGAGTATAGTAATGTCCCCTGATCGAGTACAACAAAGCCCCCTGATCGAGTATAACAAAGCCTTTTGTTCGAGTATAATAAAGGCCCCTAATCGAGTTTAACAAAGTCCCTTGATCGAGTATAACAAAGCCCCCTGATCTAGTAAAACAAAGTCCCCCGATCGAGTATAACAAAGTCCTCTGATCGAATATAACAAAGTCCCCTGGTCGTGTATAACAAAGTCCCCTGGTCGAGTATAACAAATTCCCCTGATCGAGTATAACAAAGTCCCCTGGTCGAGTATAACAAATTCCCCTTATCGAGTGTAACAGCACCCTGGTTGAGTATAACAATGGCCCATTATTGAGTAAAACAAAGGCCCCTCATCGAGTATAACAAAGGCCCCTCATCGAGTCTAAAAAAGTCCCCTGTTCGATTATGACAAAGGCCCTTGATCGAGTATAACAAAGGCCCCTGATCGAGTATAACAAAATCCCCTGATCGAGTATAACAATGTCCCTTATCGAGTATAATAAAGTCCCCTAAACGAGTATTACAAATAACCTGATCGAGAATAACAAAGTCCCCTGGTCGAGTATAACAAAGTCCCCTGGTCGAGTATAACAAAGTCCCCTGGTCGAGTATAACAAAGTCCCCTGGTCGAGGAAAAACAAAGTCCCCTGATCGAGACTAACAAAGGCCCCTGATCGCGTCTAACAAAATCCCCTAATCGAGTTTAGCAAAGGCCCTTGATCGAGTATAACAAATGCCCATCATCGAGTATAACAAAGTCCAATCATCAAGTATAACAAAGTCCTCTGATCGAGTATAACAAAGTCCTCTGGTCGAGAATAACAAAGGCCCCTGATCGAGTATAACAAAGTCCCTTATCGAGCATAACAAAGGCCCCTGGTCGAGTATAACAAAGCCCCCCTGATCGAATATTACAAAGTCCAGTGATCAAGTATAACAAAGTCCCCTGATCGAGTATAACAAAGTCCCCTGGTCGAGTATAACAAAAGCCCCTGATGGAGTATAACAAAGACCCTAATGGAGTATAAAAAAGACCCCTGATCAAGGAAAACAAAGCCCCCTGATCGAGTATAACAAAGTCCCCTCATCGAGTATAACATATCCCCTGATCAAGTATAACATATCCCCTGTTCGTGTATAACAAAGTTCCCTGGTCGAGTATAGTAATGTCCCCTAATCGTGTATAACAAAGGCCCCTGATCGAGTATAACAAACTCCCCTGATCGAGTATAGCAAAGCTCCCTGGTCGAGTATAACAAAGCCCCCCTAATCGAATATTACAAAGTCCCCTGATCAAGTATAACAAAGTCCCCTGATTGAGTATAACAAAGTCCCCTGGTCGAGTATAACAAAGGCCCCTGATGGAGTATAACAAAGACCATGATGGAGTATAACAAAGTCCCCTGATCGAGGAAAACAAAGCGTCCTGATCGAGTATAACAAACTCCCCTGATCGAGTATAGCAAAGCTCCCTGGTCGAGTATAACAAAGCCCCCTCATCGAGTATAACAAAGTCCCCTGATCGAGTATAACAAAGTCCCCTGATTGAGTATAATAAAGCCCCCTTACCGAGTATAACAAAGTCCCCTGATCGAGAATATCAAACCCCCCTGGTCGAGTATAATAAAGGCCCTGATCGAGTATAACAAAATCTCATGATCGAGAATAACAAATTCCCCTGGTTCGACTATGAAAAAAGCCCCTGATATAGTATATCAAAGGCCTCTGATCGAGCATAACAAAGGCCCCTGGTCGAGAATAACAAAGGCCCCTGATCGAGTATAACAAAGTCCCCTGATCGAGAATAACAAAGGCCCCTAATCGAGTCTAACAAAGTCCCCTAATCGAGTTTAGCAAAGGTCCTTGATCGAGTATAACAAATTCCCCTCATCGAGTATAACAAAGTCTCCTAATCGAATATAACAAAGCCCCATGATCGAGTATAACAAAGTCCCTAGCAATACGTAACTTCT